>NW_026893213.1:0-244972 GCF_033815535.1 Pezoporus flaviventris | reverse complement strand
TCAGCTAAGTGAAGAATTGAAACGAGGGAGGCACAGTGAGAGGACCAGGGGATGAAAGGGAGAGATGGTGAGAAACAGAAGGGCTATATAAGTCTGAAAATGGCTAGAAAGAACAAGGGGGAGAAGAGACAAGAATGGAAACCTCTGATGTTGGCAGGAAATGTTGTGATTCTAAAGATGAAACAACTTGTGGGGAAAGAAATTGGGAAAAAATACCCCTGTGTATTTTCTAGGGTGAACTCAAGCAGCAAATGAACTGCAGAGGAGACAGCTGCTGGACAGCACTGGGCAGGAATGAAACGGCGCAGCATCTTCTGAAGGAGAATTCATTGTTAGAAAATGACATCCTTTCATAATACCGGCCTTTTCAAAGCCTGCTCCAGCTGCAGCTACAGATGTGGCTTAAAAACCCGAGCAGGAGGCCCATTCCCCTATGGCAATACCATATATTCTACGACGGCAATATTATTGCCATAAAGGGAATAGAAGAGATGGGGCAGGAGAGATACTTAAAACTTCCAGACTCATTCAAGACAAGTAATAAAGGACATACAAGGAGTTTAGGAAAAGAAACATGACAGCTTTCTTACTTTTCTATGAAATTATTACAGAAATGTTTATCATGTGTATTTTCACTATCCCCTGCTATGTTGGGAGCTTTAATTCCTTTGGATGGATGCCAGTGCGTTAGGAAAAAAAATGCTGGGGTGAGGGAAAGAATACATTTCCTAGAAAAAACCTGCATTCCTTCTAACCTTTCTGCAGCTTCTTAAAGAAATACAAAAAGCCTCCTTCAAACTGCTCAGTGCCGTACCAATTTCCTGTGTAGACCTGAATGTTAGTATATGTTTTTCTGTGTCTCCTAAGTTTCCCAAGTTACCTAATGCAAGCTCAGCATGAAGCATTTTTAAATGAGTTAGTCTTTATTGAATTATGATTTCCAGCAGTCCCTAATAACAAAATTCAAATTGCTCCAGCAGATGAGGATTTTAAGAATGCTGAGAAGAAACTGAGTTTTTAAGAGACTCTAGAAGAGCCACCCACTGCTTGTGTATAGTAACCATGAGCCTCTTGATGAAATACTTCAAATAGTTAATTAGGTTTGCTAAAAAAGAAAAAGAAATCTCAGTCATTAGGAGTTACCACTCTGGAGACACTGGATAAAGGCTGTTCCTGGCACACCTACGGCTTCGTCAAAAGTGGAGCTAAAAATAAGCTTTTTTTTTAAATAAAGTTTCAGGTTTTCCTCACACTGTCCCTGCAGTGGGCACGATGCAATTAGCAACACATCTAAAGGGGAAAGAGGAACTTTTATTCTATTAGGACTTCTTTTTTACCTCGGGAATTTCTTCAGGCTGCTAAAAAGGCATTTTTCAAGCAAGGAATAATAGGGATGCTCAGAGCCTATCCACAGTCCGTGAGGCTGAGAACTGCAGATCACCTGCAAACTGAATTTGTTCTATTTTGTTAACCATTTATTTTGTCTTTACTGGCTGTTCAAAGGGAAGTGTGATAATCCCACTGTTCCTCACTTGCTCAGCAGGGAGTTTAATCTAATAAAGCTATTACAGCAGAATGGATTAAAGCAACGTGAAGCATTAGTAATTTGAGGAGCAGTTAAAGAATGTTAACACTGAGACTCTGTGCGTATTCTCCTAAAAACATGATCACAGAGATGAAAGCAAAGCTCCTACTCAATATGTCGTTTTTCAGGCACAAAATCTAATTCTTTCAGCGTCCTCATCCAGATGTTTATAGCGAGGAGCAAGAGGCTGGCCATTATTTAACAACTGCTGAAATCAGAGGCTGGCCAGAACGGGCATGCTTTAGCCTACCCTAGTTTTGATTAATCCCTCTGTTATAAAAGTATCATTTTTAGAAAGAGAGAGATGTGACTGAAGTCGTCTTATACAGCATATTACGATGAGATGCAGTATTAAAAGCTGAGGGACTTCATACCACTTCCTGTCCTTCCCCCTCAGTGCAGCAGATGTGGAGCATCCCTGCCAAGAGGACTGAAGATCCACAGCAGTGTTCCGGGCAGGTACAAGATGGAGGGAAGCTCCATGTGGAGTGGGGAGGGTTTGGCTCCTACCATGCCCTGATTACAAATGCAGACAAACCACAGTGGTTTCGGCAGACAGCCAGCTCAAGACCTTCCCACGCTTGCGCCTGTGCCAGACTTGCCCATTACAACCTCAGAACACTGATGTTAATTAATAATCAACGATTACAAACAGGACTTGGGCTGCCCCTCATGAGGACACAGGCGACTTCATAGCTGCCAAGTCCCTGTTACCAAGCTATGACTGCTGCCAGGCACTGCTGGGGGACTGTGACACCAGGTCCAAATGAAAGAGGGCAAAGTAAATAATGAAGCAGTAACACACTACACACAGATTCTAAGTGTTTTGTGTGTATATTTTGCTGTACTTGATTTTTAATGAATTAATTGATCTACCATGAAATAAAGCTTTTGGGGACAGGAATGCAATTGAAACACCAATTCCTGGGTTTTTTATCAACGTTGTCTAAGCCTATAATGTCTAATGCTTGGCATTGTATGTAAATAACATATGTTCACAATGTCAGAGGCAGGTGTGCTCTGGGGTGCTCCTGTTCTGTGCAAGAGCCCAGCAGGACTCACAACACACCTCTGTGCAGACCAGGGCCATACACCAGCGCTTTTAAGGAAGGGCTATGTTTCAAAAGCTCAACAGCACACAAACACCCCAAAGCCCTCAGACAAATGATAGAGAAAACATCATTTTGTCATAGCCAGGGAAATTCATCACTGTGTTGCGAGATGCTACTGCTCAGTCCTGAGTTCAGAGCTGCTTTGCCTCTCACAGAAGAAGAAACTTTCTGTGCTCACAATAATAAGGGTAAGAGCCATAATGGAATCCATTCTGCACTGAAAACACGGAGTTTTGTGGAGAAAAAATAGCTGAAGTCCACATCATTTCCAAAGCCCACTGGTATGGTCCCAGTCTGGAACCACCTGACAGACTGAAGTCTGAACTTGAAGAGAAAAAAATAAGCAATGAGTCAAGAATGTGGTTCTCCTTTACACCTCAATGCTGGCAAGGACAAGCGCATCTCAGAGAAAAAGCCACATGATCTCACCACCTTAATGGCAATTAAAAGTGCTTTGCTACTCCAGGATTCAGGTCCCATTCTTTACCAAACTGTTCCCTAAAGGGTAAGTTTAATGCAATGTATATTATATAAAATTTAACATAGCATAATACACAGTAGCACTTTCAAAGGCGCAGGTGCTTTTAAATGTCAGTGAGCACATCCCAACAAACTTCTTTGGCACCATCCCAGTAACACAGAGAGGTCCCTGGTGTGACAGACCATGGCTGTCTCTAGAACAAAATGGAGCAGAGCGTGAGGAGAAGGCTCCTGGTCAGAGCAGCTTCCAGCAGAGTCATTCCTCCTGCCTCCTGCTGCTGCATCCATTCGCCAGAGGAAGGCTGTGCCAGGGAGCTTCCATCTATCAAATATCTCTCTTTGCTGCAATAAATACATTTCTAAATACGGGAAATGTTTTGAACCTCTTCTGTTTGACAGCCTATATGTGCAATGGTCTCCTACAGAAAATAAACAGCTGAAACGGAGGAGATGGCAATTATTTTAAAAGTGGAACACAAGACAATAAATAAAGAAGAGAGCCTCCCATCCAGCACAACCAGGTGACACCCAACGGGCTTGGGAGATCCTTCTGATCTTCTTTACTACATTTCCTGTGAAAGGCAAAAAAAAAAAAAATATAGCTACATGCTGACATACACATCAATATGCAGCAGGATTATGTCTAGGAAATTCACGGGTAAACCTGGAAACTGGACTTGAAGCATGAAGGAAGCTGGCAGCTTAACTATGAAAAAATCTATTGCCTTTACATGATGCAAGTTCCTCCACTTAATTCAGTCACTGGTTAATTTGTTTCTTTGTTTAATATGATAGAAACCCCAGGGATCAAATCATGCATAATAAAATTATATTAGTACTCTGGTTTTGTCATTTCCGATTGCTCTGAGCAAGCATTATTGGATAGTTTGATCATGGGATACAGAAAGTTACCATTTAATTAATATGAAAACTGCCTATATTTTGAATAATATTGTAGAAAAAAAAGCCTTAGGAGGTGGCAGGAGACTCAGATCTTGTATTAACTCCTATTGCTTTTTACACTGCATTGGCTGTCAGCTTTTGGGTTCACTTCAAAATGTGAGATATAATCTATAGAGCCTGAAGGTGCTCAGAATGTTATGGTCAGAAATACCCATTTTTTACCAGTTACCTTGACATGATGGTGAAAAGCTGACACATACCACAGAGGGGAAGCTGTGCGGGTGGGTGCCAGGGGGCTGGCTCTGCCCCTCTTGGTTTTTGGTTTTAGGGGTCAGTCATCGGTGACAACCAGTAATGAATCAGATTAGCTCAGGAAACTGTGAAGTTGTAACTGACAGTTTGAGCACCAGCCCTGCAGCCACATGTTCACACAAAAAAGCCAAGTCCTTACAATGTGGGGATAAATATTTTTTCAAGTGAAAGCAGCGAAATCCAGCTCCTTAACACTGCACAGTTGTCCTGAATTCATTGAAAAGGTGTGTGCTTTGGTCAACCCTGCTTTGCGAGAACAGCGGTGTCTCAAAGGGCCAGTGTCAATATCCTTTATCGCAGCCCACTGGGGAAATTCCTTGTTGCATGCAGTGATTTTCTATCAGCAGGCACAGCAATACATTTTGTATTCATCAAGCAGATGTGAAGTTTGTTGAAGGAGCCTCTGTCCCTCTCTGGTGAGCAGCATGTTGAGGGAGCTGCCCAAACACCTCATCCCACTGGTTGGGCCACGCTCCTCCCCAGCTCTCAGCTGGATTGCCACAGCTGCAGAATTACATTTCGTCTTCCTCCAGCACAAACCACCAGTTGGTACATTGTGCTGCATCAACTAGCTGGGTACACCCCAGTCACCTTTGGAGGGATTCAGGGGACAACATCAGGCATCAGTAACAATGCATTTTAATTAGGCTCTGTAGGGTCAATCCACAAGCACACAAAAGGCAAACAGCTGGGTTAGTAATCCAATATTTTCAAGATACCTTGCCTGAGATCCACAGGTCACAATTAGCAAATGATAAAGTGACTAGGGGATAAACACTGAATCAGAGGATGAAAACTAAAATAATGGTGTTGAATCCAACCAATGGCAGTAAATTATGCATACAATGCTGGCTCACCTCCATCCAAATGTTGGCACACAGTCCAACTTAAACATTTTTGAAGTGAAATAAGAAGATACCAGACTGAAAATACAAGTATGGTAAGTCTAAGATCTAACTGCTGGTTTAAAACTTCCTCGCTGCTAAAGACAACCCCTGCTCCTCCCAAGGAGTGACCTGAAGAGACCCCTGCCTTTCACCTACTACCCTTCAACTGTTCAGTGATCAATGGTCAGCCCATTTTCCGACCCGTGAGCCTGAGTAATGTCCTGCCTCATCTGCAATAACAATAAATAACAATAATCATAATAGACTACCATAAGGCAAAAATAAGAGTAATATAGAAATTATGTTGGAGATGTTTAGGAAGTCTGCAAAAAAGTTTATTATTTTAAAAGATTTTTAAAAGCTAAGAAATCAAAACTCTAGACACAAGGTTCTGATAGATAACAGGTTATATAGGCTGCTGTCCAGTCCAAAACTCAGCAGTGTGTTGTAGAAAAGGCACCAGCAAGCCAAAAGGCAGGCTTGAGAATATCACATTAGAATACACTTTAATGCTGGTGAGAACTTTGCCTCACTCAAGGAACATCTCTTAAAAAGCCATCAACAGCACAAAGATAAGCTCAGGCCGTGCAAAGCCTGGGTGAGACAGAGAGCAAAGCAGCAAAGGCTGGAAGGAGGTCAGCATTAAAGCAAGAAGAAAATAAAGTGTGAGTCCACAAAGGAACAGGGCTTCAAAACAGCTCAGGGCTCCTCTTGTCCACCATGTCAGACACGTGCTGCTCATCTTCATCTGCACAGCCCACCACAGCCACCCACTGCTCCGCACCTCATCATCATACTGAGGAGATTGTGTGGGATGGAGCCTCACTTGGACCATCACATCTGGTTGTAAGCCACCATCAGGGAAATCTCAAAATTAAAGGGCTCTAGGAGCTCCCTAGGCAAAAATCTCTATATTAAAGTAGGAGTGAGTACAACCTGTTGTATAAAACCTTTAAACAGGGGATTTCACAGCATCCCTAAATCTATTCCCATCTTCTAGCACTCTGATAATTAGATGGCTTTGTGTTACACCCTGGCCAGATCATGCTTGTCACAAGGTAAGTTTATGGTCTTTAATATGTTTGGTAGAAAAGATAAAAGTTTGAGGGTAATTAGTACAGGAGAGGATAGTGAGAAAAGCAGGGAAATCAGCAACATGATTGGAAATGGAAATCAATGTTAATAAGTAGAAGGAAATGTATGCTAGAGGCAAAAAGTAATGTACTTACAGACTTGACAATATCCTAGATGAACAGGGTCAAACCAAACATCTTTTCATAAAGCATGCTGTTGGACTGTCCCAAAGGAAGTCACTGGAGGCAGACACGAGATTAAAACCATGATTTCCTAATTAATTATAATAAGTTTAGAAAGGATATTAAACTTTGTACCCTTGGGTTTATGTCAATCTTTAACTACCAGAGAGAAAAATAAGATAGACATACTGGGGAGAAATTACACAGCACCGGTGTCCTCTAAGGGTCTTGGGTTTTCCCCTAGAAGATCCAAGAACCATTCCAGAGAGGGATGAGTGTGAACCAGCAATTCCCAACAGTCTTGGCACAGCACTTGTTTTCTGCAGCATCAGCTCTCTGACAGCACACTTCTGCCTACACAGATTCATACCTGTCTGCAGTTAGCAGCATAATAAAGACAAACAACGATACTGTTGACTGGTACAACTAGTATTGACTAGTACAACTAGCTGACTAGTACAACTGGTGCTGTTGTGGGTACAACTTGCAATAAAGAATGAGAAAAGCCTGATCTAAAAGCCAGCACACATGCAGTTTAACAGCAAATGAACAAACCCAGTTCCCATTTTCCTCCCTGGGAGGTCACATCGTGTCGTTGCACATGTAGAGCAGTTAGAATCCTTACAAGCATTTGGGCACATGACACCCCTGGAAGATGAATCCGACCCTTCCAAGGCAAGGATGGATGAGAATTTGTTGCTTTGGAATGAAATCTTTGCTTGAAAATTGCAACCAGGACTAGCCCTGGCAGAACAAAACCAAGTCTGCTTTACCTCAGCAGAAAGCCACATCATTTTTAAATCCCGGAGTCTGATTCAATTTGGGTGCTGGAGCAGCATCCCCAGCAATGCAGCTCATTCATGTTACACTGTTTATGCTGCTGAGCCTCTTCATGGCTTATGAAACACCCAGCTTTGGCATTGCCATTTTCATAGCATTATGCAAACTGTTCAAGATTACACTACATGTTGGATTAATTTTTAATGAAGCTATGTCTTTGTGGTCATACATCTTTAAAAATGAGACTTTATACACACATCAAAAAATTCAGGGTTGACATTCCCACAGCAAACTCGATTTTCTCCCCACAAGAACAGGCCATGACCACTGAACATATTTATAAAGCCACTGGAGCCAGGTATGCTAGCTCCAATTTTAAATTTAAATTATGGCCTTTGTTGGTATGGCCAAAGAGTGTGAGCTGTAGTGGGAGCAGTCCAAGAAGTTTGCATGAGTTCCTCACTGTTGTCAATAGCTTCCACTATTTCCCACATGCAAAGGCAAGGTTTAATTTTTAATTATTGGGCTAGTTTAATCAATGTGGTTATATCTAATCAACTAAATCTTTGTTTTCAGGTTTTAAGCAGCTCTTCACTGCCA
Organism: Pezoporus flaviventris; assembly: GCF_033815535.1. NCBI lineage: Eukaryota > Metazoa > Chordata > Aves > Psittaciformes > Psittacidae > Pezoporus > Pezoporus flaviventris. The sequence continues at coordinate 237,057 of NW_026893213.1, read as the reverse complement.
TATAAACTATACCAGCCATCAAAACATATGATATAGCCATTTTCTAAATTTTCCTACCAGATACAGAAAGTGCTGTCATTTTTTACCAGTCAGCCCTTAAAGAGACATGGGTTACAATTTAATAGTTTTTATTTCCATATCCACATGAAGCATTTTAGTCAAAGTGCCCGGTGATCATTGCCCTTTACTGCACAGCGGACACAGATGTCTGCTCTTTCCACACCCCCCTTAACCTTACTCTCCACATGGAAGGTACTGGAATAACACTGTGATAAAATGCAGGACAAGCCAGCCCATTTAACATTTGACTGGGAACATTTATCCGGCACTACTAGTTGATTAAACCAGCACAACAACAACATTTGGCTGCAGCTGCTCAATAGCAGACCCATGGATTCTTCCAGAGGACAGGAGCAAGCCTTCTTGCAGCTCCCACATGCCTCCAGCTTCACATCCTCCAAAGAGAACCTCAGGAGAGCCCGTGCTGTCCCCAGCACTGGATAACTTACCGAGGCAGATTTTCTCTCCAGTTCCAAGCATTTGATGGCTTGGATACTTTCTGAAGCATGAGATCTGTGTGTCTGGAGATGTTTATTTAATGTATTTGGAAACATTTCAGTTAATCCTCTCAACACCTAGGCTTCCTTGTTTTGCTGAAATGTTTGACTACAAAGCATTTCAGGGCACCCTGTCCCTCAGCAAAAAGGGAAGGTGAGAAAAGAATGGGGGCTGGTGCTCTTCCCCCAGTCCTCCCAGCTCTGCTAGTGCTCTGAGACCTCCAGAGTCATCCAGAACAGAGCAGACTCAGCCATGTGCTAATTCTGCACTTACTGCTGGCTCATTTAATCACTCCATTTCCAGCATCCTAACCTAGAATAAAGTGTTTCTCTCTGCTAGAATAAGCTTCAGGCTTGGCCAGGGCTCAGCACAAACTCCAGCAAGATTTGCACACCGGTGTCCCAGAAGAAATGTGTCCACTGTGCACCAGTTAACAATCAAAGCCAAGTGAGCTGGGACCCATAGGGAACCTGGAAAGTGATGTGTCCTGCCAGACTACAAGAGCAGCCACAAGGTTGCAGGGCAGCAGGTTTTCAGCAAAGAGCAGGAGTCAGGAGAGACTGGTCATGGCAGGGAATGTTCCTAATCTGAGGCACGGCAAAGAAGGACCTTTTCCAGTATTTTCAGCATCCCAGTCTGAACGCCTCTCTGGCTCTTGTTGGGCCTGGAGTTGGCAAAACAGCTCGATCTTCCAGCTCCAGTAGTAGTAGGAGATTTGACTTTGGACTGTGGTGTGTAAGGACGATTATCCCATGGAAAAGGACCCATTTCACTTAGGAAAAGTAGGCATCAAGTATAAGTCTACAATGTATTTACCCTAGCCCATATACCTTTGCACTTTATCCAGCTTTAAAATTATCTAATGATGTCTAATGATGTAGATATCTAATGGTCTAGTGACATGGTTTAGTGGTAGGTTTGGCAGTCCTGGGGTAGCAGTTGGACTTGATGATCTTAGAGATCTTTTCCAACCTAGTTGATTTTATGATTCTATGATCCTCCACAATTAGCAAATGCCTTGATGTTATCTATATATTTCTTTTACTCACTTTCATAATCTTTTGTAGAAGTACTACTCATTTGGCAAATCCCCTCTGCGGTTTTGAGCAAGCACAAAAACAAAAGCAACCAAGAAGTACCTCTTCAGATAATGAACAGAAATTGGTTCTATTTATAGAACTTATTTTTCTCTTTTGCTTTGTAAGATATTCACAAATGGTAATATAATTAGACTCCTTGTAGGTCCAGTATGAATAGTTCTTTTCATTAAAGTTAAAATAATTAATGTTTTTAATGCCTGTCAAGGCTTTGGAAGTACAAAATGCTGTAGGCTACAAAGGACAAAAAATAAGGCTACAGTTAAAAATATATATTATAAATGGTCCCTTAAACTCTAGTGTGGTATCCTTTTATCATTCCTTCATTCTGAGGTTAGTAGGTTATTAACCTGTGTCCTGAGGGAGAAAGGATGCTCATCAATTATATCAATTGAATAGACAAATGAAAATCAAATTAAAAATTTAACACGCACAACCATAATTACAATACAGTGCTTCTAAGAGGAATTTCATCTGAGAGATGAAATGTGGAAACACTTTCTCAATTTTAACTGCAATTTACAGTAGGAGGAAAAAGTAGCTGGAGATAAGCAACCTAGTGAAACCAAAGTCTATCCAGGAGACTTCAGTGAATTCTCACTTTAAGTCCTGAAACACTATTCTGACAAATCCATTGTAATTTAATCAACTAGTCCAGTATTTAGCACCATGAGGAGTGCTTAAAAAAAACAGACATTTATTTGTGTTACTTCTAGCCAAAGTCTAGCACAAGCATGGTCAAAGCTGAAGACATGGGGCCATGCGGGTTTCCCAGCATCATGTGCCCAGTCCCACTCTCCAGCCTGGCACTGGCTGCCCCGGTTCACTGCTTCTCTGTGTTCGTATGCCCACTACAAAATGCAGTAAATATTTGTACCCCCTCATCACATGCAGTCAGTATCTTCTGCTGTACAGCTAGTTTCAAGATCATTAAAACCTGAGTTAGCCAGGGAAACCTTTTTTTTGCATACTTGTGTGCAGTTGGGGTCCTCTGGGTTTTGTGCCCTGTCACCTCTACTCCTAACAGAAAAATATTCAGAGGCATCCATCAGAGAAAAAAATTCTTTTCTAAATCTGCCACCCACTGAGAACTTCTGATTGCAGTTTTAGACTAAGATGCAAAAATATTTAGCTCAAGTAATTAAATATGTTTATACTGTGTAATTACGTGTATTAACATTGGCATATTTAAACAATTAAATAAACAATCACAATGCTTCTGCTTTTCATGGTGTTTATATCCCACAACCAGCTCCAGCTCCATGTACCTTCCAGCTGCCAAAGTCTGCTGGGAGCACCAGCTTGCATGAGGGGTTCCTGCCCACTCAGTAACCACTGAATTGGGTTGTCACCTTTCATTACCGCATGAGAAAACAGATGTGACAAATGGAATGGCACAGTTAACTCCTGTCAGTGTCTCCAAGGGATGGCAGAGAACAGAGGAGAGGCTGTAGAGAATGAAATACCTGGAAGAGGATGGGCAGGCTTTTAAGATAGCTATGGTGATGTGAAAACCTGTGTGTATAAGCACATATAAAGCAACTTAAAAGCAGGCCTTTACCCAAAAAGCCCATGTCGTAAGATTAACAATAAGCAACTAGATACAGTTTCCACAGCTGTTTTAAACTTATAAAAGAGGTATATTTGTAGAAAAACTCTCAAAAAGTTGCACCAGTAAACCTGTGCAGGCCTCCCACAGTGGCTCAGAGGTACCATGCAACAGTAAAATCACATTATTCCCGGAAACACCACACAAGACTTCACCAGAGAAGCTGGAAAACAAACTATACAATCAACGCAGGGCCTTGAGCTCCCCCCTGATCTGGCAAAACACCAAGGAGCTCTCATGGAGGAAAGGTGAAAACAAAAAATACAACAAGTCTTGGGAAATAGCTGGGACACAGGAACAAAAGGATGTCTTGATGAATGCTTCATATTCCCAACATAAAATCCCAGATATGTTATTATTTCTTTATATTCCGCTTTAACTCTGAGGACTTCGTGACATGAAAGACCATGTGCTTATTTAACTTTCCTCCAAACAAGCACCACATTGAGTAGCATGCAGCTGCTGTCAGTGAAGGTAGAAAATACCATTAAAGCCCATGAGAAACACCAGAATTTCTGGCATAAGGAAATATGGAGACTTAACTCAGGGCCACCAAACCTTTTCTTTTTACCACACAGGCTTGGCTGAGCACCCCACTGAGCAGCTGCCAGTCCAGGTCCTCACTGGTGGGCACAAGGGATGTGCATCTCTTCCCTCACTGAGCTGTCTGTACTTCTCCAGCAAGAAACAACTTTCTAGCAATGCCTCACAATTATCTTAAGACCAAAGTTGGGGAAGAAGCAAGAGACTCTGCTGCTTTCTGCAAATTTGCCTGTAACTTCAACACTTCATCACTTGTGAGCTGAGAACAATTACTCAGAAACGAATAGGGAACAAAGGCAGCACTGCAATGGAGCTTTGCCATTTTAATGCTATTTCTTTCTATATAAAATCTTCTGTAATTTGTTTACGACTCCCAGATTCAACAATAGTGTGCAAATGCAAACCCATTTATGTTAATGTATCCTCTCTCTCTTTCTCAGATCAGATTCTGAATGAAAATTAGGTAAATACTCTGTTTGAAAATATATAAGATGAGAACTACTTGGGGAGGGAGCAAGAGAGCCTCCAAATGCACGATCCTATCAAACACATTATTTTTTTTTACTTAATAACTTAAGTGTACTGTTAGTGAAATTACAACCTGCTTGTGACACAATAAATTTACAGCAAAATTCATTCCATAAATTATTCAATTCACTGACTGCAGCTACGCTGAGAAATATCACCATGAGCAGATGATTAGCATGTGAAAGGAAAGCCATCTCCAGACTGAAACAATCACTGTCACACCTCCATTTGAAGATGCCTAGTGGTGTTTTGTAAAATTACCATTAAGAATACACATTTAAGGCTTTGTAGTTTCTATAAAAGCATTAAGTATTTGATTTACATTGGATTCATTTGTTCTTTCTTCAACTGTCTCTTTTTCCTACAAACCATAACCGTTTCAATAAATGCTGGCTCAATCAAGTGTGCATTAAAACAAAAGAATTTAAGTTCAATAAAAGTGATGAATCAGAACTAGAAGGTAACCTTCCCCCTTACTCCCCTTCCTTCCCTTGCCATGTGATTGCTACAGCAGGAGAAACAGGCTAATTTGGTAGCCTACAGGCACAAAATAGCTTGTCCCACATGGACAGACAGTGCTGGAGAGAGATCCAAGGGCCTGGACCACCACTATAGGGTTGCTGAAGCAAATGCCAAGTCCTTCCCACCGTCAGTAAGGAGAGAATGTTGGTGGTGAAGAGATGTTTCTATGCAACACCTTATCTTCCTTCAGATAAACAGTAAAGCACTCTACAGACAAAATCTGGCATCTCATAGTCTAACCTCAACCAAATTATTTTGGATATCCACCAAATTAAAATCTTAATACAAGGTTAGCAAATAGATGGGCAGTCTTCTGCAGAATAGTAAGACTGCTAAACATAACCGATGCCCAAGCACCATCAGCATCTACCACAAGCATGACCAAAATCAATGGAAAGGCTTGACCAGCATGCTGAGATGGTTTCTTCAGTTATTCTTCAGTTATTTTCTGCCCTGAACAGCTATACAGCAGCTATACAGCAGTAGGAGACTACAGCTGTATATCTCATACATCATTGCAATATAATACCAGGAGCAATTCTTTACAGCACTCCCTTAAAAGTATTCCAATAGGGCAAGGAAAAGATTAAAACCTCCCTGTGCTCTCCTTTTATGCTGTTGGAGGAATTCTTTTATTGCAGGATGCAGGAGCAGCTGCTCTGAAGACATCCATTGCCTCCCTGATGAACAAACCCACATCCACCTACTACAACACCCCACCCAGAGAAAACAAGCTGATGAATGAATTTTAAGCACAGTTTTCTCAGGTGACCTGGGTGAGTTTATGAAAATACCTCCATACAGTAGACATTTCTAGTGAAGGCCCATGAAATGTTAACATCTTACTCATTAGAAGCATTTCAATAGCTTTCAGCATCTCTACCTCCTGCTGGATTTCCCAGCTGAGAAATTTGAGGCTTATGTATTAAGAATTTATTTCCCTGGAAAAGGGGAGGAAGAATTATTATTCTGGGAATCAAAATGTTAACTTTTTTACAAAATGCTTAAAAATAAAATAAAATAAAAAAAGAGACCAGCAGCAATTTCCACGTGATTCAAGAGTCACTGCCATGACAAAATTTCACACTAACAGACATGAGTGTTTCAAAATAAGAGCTGCTGGTTTTAAGTCACATAATGACATTAATATGATTTAATGCAACTTGTTAAAGAAGATTGTTCCAGAAGCAGAGACTGCAATAAAAAAACAAAACAAAACAAAACAAAACAAACAAAACAAAACAAAACTACATTTTTGTTCCTTTACCAAGAAACATTATTGGCTCTACATAACACTGTCGCTCTCCATCCACTGACAAATTGCTTTATCTTTTCTTACTCCGAGTTCATTACCAGCACTCAGACATATTCCCTAGCTCCTTCTAGAAACCTCTCCCATCTGAAAGCAATGGCTTACATTATTCATAAGGATAATCACAAATATGCAGAGAGACATAGACACGTAATGGAGAGGCTGACTTGTATCCAGTCCAAATTCCATGCGCTTCAACTTTCCCATAAATTTTTGCAGCATGGACATACCTCCATTCTCAGCCATTCTAACCAGTCCCAAAGCAGGGACAACTCTGGAAAAAGTTCTTATGCTTCCCATAAAGTTTTACTTCTTTTGAAGGAGGGAAATCACATTGATATATTATGCCACCTTCTCATGGTTCTCCAGTTGGATGCAGTTTTTCACACATGCCACCTCCTGAGTGCACACAGAGGCACAAATACTTTAACAGTATTCTGGACACTGAGTGAAATTAAACATTTCCAAGACCACATGCACAGCAAAATCAAGGTACTGTCATTTCAATGGCTCCATGAAACAAACAAGACAAATCAGTGCCCTAGTCAGCATCAACTGCTGGCAGCAGCAGTTGGGTGGATTTTAAGGCAGCTTTTTTACCTCCACTAATGTAGAAAAACTTCTTGCTCATCTACCTTGACTCAGGCACCTTGAGTCAGCCATAGTCCTATGGCAATTGCTTTACAAGTCAGAAGGCAGGAGTAGAACACCAGATGGCTTTTCAGAAGAGTTAAAAATGTGTCCAGAAAACTACAGGAGCTGAAATGATATTTGCATGGGAAATTATTAAACAGGGGCAGATAGGAAAGCTGAGGGATCTTCATGGCAGGGGCTTTCCACTGACGTGTTACTGGAAATATCCCAGCTCCTTTTGGACGCGATTATTAAATAACAGTAATAAAGTAATAGATTAAGAAAATTGAGGAATTTCTAAATCCCTCAAATTTGAGACCAAAAAAAGATTCTTTCCATTAAGCTTCAAACCCATCCTGAGCAGATTTGTGTCATCAGATGCTGTCTAATAAGGAAGAGAGACGATGCATTCATAGCCCCATTAATCAGTAATAACTGTAACTTCAGCAGAAGATAGAATCAGGGAGACATTAATAAGTGATGAGATCACAAAACATCTGGAGAAATGTGAGCTGGTATAAAAAGTATCCAGCAGAGTCTTATAAAGGATAAATCTTGTTTGACAAATCTCCTGGAATTTTTTAAAGAGGTAACACAGATTGCAAACAGGAAGAAAACATGGGACATAATCTGTTTGTATTTTAAAAGGTTATTCGACACATCACAGCCCACAGGCTGGTGTATTAAATCACAGGAAGTCAAAAAATGCACCAACTTTAAATGGACAAATAAAATTAAGGAAGCTAAGAGCCTGGTAGCGTTATCAGCAGAAAACAGGGAGCCAAGTGGAGCATGTTTTGTTCTGTGCATGTAAGATGAAGAGGAAGACATCATAACACAAACATCCAACCAGATGGATCACACTGAACCGTTATGTGGAGAGCATAAAGTAATATTCTGTATAATAGCCATGATATTCATTTTAACTGTAAAATGAGGAGTTTCAATATGAGAAGCCTTGTGTATAATGATGCCTTTGGAAGACACACAACAGAAGAAACTAGGAGAGACTCTAGGAATAACTACAGAAGATTTCATGACGGGCAGAAGGCTAACAAAGCAGATGGAGCCATGTATGACAGGGAGACCACACCTGGATTGCTCTAAAATGGGAGCAGCATGCCTTAAGCCTTTTGTCTTAACGACAAAGTGATGAAAGGTTGACAGCTAACTCACACAGAAAGGAAATACAAAGAGCTCTTTATATCTTAGTAGACCAGTTTCACTATTATTTCTTTTCCCCAAACCCTTTAAAATCTATGTGGTTACATCTCTCAGAATAAAAAGAGATAACAACCTGACCCAAATCAGGTTCTGACACAGCTGTGGGCAGCAATTTTGGGTAGGCCAAAGTCCTAGGGTTTTCCCTTCCCAGGAAAAAGACCCTGTAGTGAGATCACCCTTAAGTTTCTGATCTCTCCTACTGCTTGGCAGAGAGAATAGCCACCACTCCTGCATGGAAATTTCATATGCAGATGGACAAGCATCCAAGATCTACCCCAGGAAATAGTTCTAATTAAGGTCCTTCTAAAGCAGATCCCTGGCAGGAAGGAATTGCTTCACCAGACTCTCCAGAAGCTGCAACTCAACAGTGAGTTAAGCAATGAATAGCCAGCAGTGAGCAGATGTCCTCTTCAGCAACAGGCTCCATATTTATCCTGGGAAAACTGATAGGAGATTCCTCTCCCTTGAAGTAGTGTAAATAGTCTTACATCAGAGGGATCACAGACAACGAGGGCTCCAAAGATTTAGACTATCACTAAACTGAAATCCTGGAAAGCAAAATGACTACACCAAAGCTCCTCTGGCTGTTCATAGTGAAGATGAAAGCAGGAAACAAAGCATAGAAATAGAAACTAAAAGCAGAAAATTAAATAAAGTAAGGAAAATGTCTGGTTCCAAGGGGCTGCTCTTGTATCTCTGGCTTGAATATATGGAATGGTACAAATACTCGCAGAATGAAGGTACACACAGGGCTCCTACTCAGAGGAAAATGGACATCAGTGCCTTCTGCTTTTCTTTGGTGGCCCTCATTTTTCCTTGACAAACCATTAATAACTGAGATTATTTGTTCGGTTGCGTTGCCTCCCCATTTTCTGTTTGCAGCACAATTGTCTTTCATGCTGTGGAAGCAGACTCACCAGGAGCTCCTGCAACCCTTCACGTGTTTACTGTTCCTCTGCACAAAACCAGTTGTCATTTCAGTTCAAACACCACTGGCCTTTTTTCTCCTCTGGCAGGCAGCAACAAGTAAAAACTAATGCAGAATTCATCCTCTGGCATAATACATAAAACTTGATCACATTTTCTGCTTCTCAGCTGAAACACATTGAGCTGATTACTCTTTGGGATGAAACATAGAAGACAAGTTCCTTATATATAAAAATAAATTATTCAATGCAAATGTCCAAACACTTCTACAGTTATATTACATCTGTAGATCAATACCTTGCTTTTGCAAAGCATTTGGCCACCTGTGGAGATAAAAAGCATATATGAAATTAAGCCCCAACTTACCACATTATGCCAGTTAATATATCCATTAATAGCATTGATCTTAGTGGAGTCAAACTTCCAGGGAACTAGAGGGCAGTAAGGATAACCCAGAGAGGAAAGAATCATAGGAAAAAAAGAAGGGGGAGAAGGCAGCGCAAGCGAAGATGGGTCAGTGACACAAAAGTTTGCACAGGGTTTCTGGTCCTGTCTGGGGAGCCTGTTCTGAGCATCCCCTGAGGAGACACTGCCAGGGGATTTGAGAAGAGTTTCTTATAAAACTCAAGCCTCCGTGCAGTGCAAGAAGCAGCCACTCAGGTCAGGAAAGTCTGGCTATGTGTGGGGCAGAGCGATAGCGAACAGATAGCAAAAGGAAAAAGATCAGGAAGCACAGGGCAGGGCAAAATGCAAGAAGAAAATATTCACAACACTTCAGAGATTGCACTCGGTCAGGGGCTGTGATCAGTACTGCCTGCTTCACATGAGCAATGAGACTCCTGGCTCTGGGATGCGGGGGGATGTTCATAGCCCACCACTGCAGCATAAGCACACCTCATGCACTTGGAAGACAAGATTCAGTCTTCAAAGAAAACTCAGTTCATAATTTTCCAATTTTTAGAATTTGAAACTTACATAATCTCCTTCACTCCTTTTCTGTTAAAGAAAGTGTGCACGGAGGATTGTTTTTAAACCCAGCCTGCAGTGCAGCAGGCTGCTGAGGCAGCAGCAAGGTTTGGAATTACAATTTTTATATATTATTTTGTTGTTCTCCTTATATTTTTCTTACAGCAGAGAGAAGGAAAAAGGCAATTTTCAAAAGTTTATAACTCAACACTACAGCAATGAAATGTCATTTGGGAAACAGAAAACTGGGGAAAGAAGGACATTCATGGCAAATCGCCATTGAGGGTGCTTTTTCTTGTCTCTTTACAAATGCCTGCAGAAAACACCATCAGGATTAAGGCTTATAAAAAAAAATCACAAAAATACTACAGCAGAATATGTTAAGCAATGTAGTATTATATATACGTCTCTTTTTAAGTGTTCATGTAGAAATACACTTGTAGCCATGTAAATGTATGTCCTCTGAGGGCAGGATAGCACACTGCAATGGGTCATGACAGGGACCACGAAGGGGGAGGCAAGGTGTTCCCCAGTCGTGCCCGTGCCAGCCCAGCCACACACCACAGCATGCCTTTGTCATCAATTTTACTGGAATTTACTTTGTAAGTAATCCTGCAAGCACTTCTACCTAAATTTAGGGAGATTTATTTTATTCTTCCACCTGTAAAACTATAATTGTTTTGTGTTTAATTAACATAAATCTCAGAAGGGAAGGAATATGAAAACAAAGACCCCAGGTTTCTCCTTGGTGTCAGGGGCTCAGTAGAGGTTGCCTTTAGCTTTGGAAGCATTAAGCAATGTAAACCAAATTACTAGAGTAGATTCAAATAATTTTTTTCTCTCAAAACTCATACCTTTCAAGCCAATTCCTATGAGCATGCCTGAGTGAAAGGAAAGGACTGGGCCTACTGGAACACAAGGGATGTCTCCTCCTTATCGGGTCAGCAGGGCAGGCTACAGTGCCCAAATGAAGCACTTGTTTGGTGAAAACAGGAAGAAAAAGAAACGTGATGAGCATGAATTTTGAACTAACAGCTTTGAATAAAGTTGATCAAATTTTTGTCCTGATGAAACAAACCCCAAGCTGTGAGCAGAGGGCAGGTAAGGAGGGCACGGATGCACAAGCCACCATTTTTAAGATGTTATAATGACTTTGCTTGCACATAATAAAACAAAGAAGTAATACCTTCATCCAGCTCATCATGGATGACCAGCCACCTGAATCTCAAATCTGACTGAGGAGGACTGAATGCCAGGAACACAGAGCAGCTTTACCCGAACGCCTTTGAACATTTCATCACTTTTCCTCAACTAAGCCCAGACTCTCTTACAGTGCTGAGCAGCAATTTCCCAAAAGCTGGAAGTTATGACCAGTCAGGAGCTCACTATACTGGGTCCAGCCCTAAATCCTCACTCAGCATCCCACCCCAGTGTTGGGACCCACAGTGAGAGACAGAGCCAGCTCTGTCAAAGGCATTCAGATTCCCACCTTAGAAACCAGGAACACTAACAATAAATCCTTACTGGGCCTTTTTCCTGGTGCTCCCTCCAAGATTGCAAAACTATCATTAGAAAGGGATTTGAAAAGTTGAAAACAAATTCAGCATTATGCAATGCATGTTTCAAACACATCTAAACTCATTCCTGTATCACAGATTCTGGAATAAAGTTGATGGTGATTTCACCAGACTGGTTGAGAAGTATCATTAGACACAGTGTAAAGCAGAAGAAAACATACGAAAATAAGAACATGCAGACTAGCATGGGAGGCAAGGAGCTGTCAAATAATAAATTTTTTTCAAACTGCAATACAAAGTCTTAAAATAATTCCTACATAGGCCTTCTGTGTAAAAAGCAGAGTCAGTGAAAAGTTACACTAATTTAAACAAAATTAATAAAGAAATGTTTTGATTCTTTTTTATCATCTTTCTACCTCTCATCGTTTATCATGCAAATTAAATTGCAGTAATAGAAAATGTAAAGAAAACAAACTCTGCAGTATATTGAAACCTCTATCCAGCAAGAGATAAGGTTAAATACTAGAAGGAAAGGTGTAGAAAATTAACTGTCCATACAATAACTGGGAGGGAAACTGTTCCATTTAGCCTGGAGAGATTTTTTGTTGCAAACTGACAAAATTAAAATCCCGACTATTATACCCAGTATCACACCAGAAAACTCCTTTTCCTTGCACTTTAAGATAAATTGCCATTGATCCCATTTTATGCATGATTACATTTTTAATGAGATGTACAGTATTTCGAAGCTAATTTTAAATGCCTTCTCTCTCCTTCTTCCATTCCCCTTGCCTGGTCCTCCCAGTACACACTTACTGCTTGTTGGATTAATATTTCTGATAAATTGCTAGATCAGAAAAGAGCATAATCAAGAGGAAATAAATTACTTCCATCTTTTGGGGTTCCATTGTAGAAAAGTAACCTTAAAAATGCCCACTGTCTAATTATGCCACCTTGCAATTCTTTCCAAAAGCAATAATTTTATTTCATGTAATAATTCTATTTGTTGTGGGTAACCTTGAAAAACACACAGATTAGGGTAAGAAGTCACCTTCCTCTGCTGCCAGTACTTGCCATAAGATTCAGCACTCCCTTGAAACGCAAAACTCTTTAGAAATAAAAAGTTTTATTCACAAGATCTTCGACTCTTGTGAATAAAGAACAAAGCAGGTGAACGGGGGTGAACTGGCCTATTGCCAGAGTGCAGTGATCTTGCCTTTAAAATATTAAGCAATAATTGATTTTCAGCATGGAAATCTTGGCTAGTTCCCAGAACTTTTAAACTTTATTTTCTTCCTTTGACTATTTTTGGTAAAGTCATACCCTGTAAAACAAAGGGGGGAAATTGCAGGGACAAAGCATGAAATAAAAGTCTGCCTCTAGCCCATCATTAAGTACGCAACATTTTATTTGCCTCTTTGATTTGAGGGCTGCTTTGTTGTGAATAGGGCTGTTTTTTTCGTGTGACAGGCAGAGGTTTGAAGGGATACATTGCCATGCCTGAGTCTTCAAGCAAAAAGAGGCCTCAAGGATGTTGACGGATAGGGCCAACAGTCAGAAAATGAATCATGGAAAGCCACCTGAAAGGTATAGATTGCAGTAGGCTGGTGAGACAGTGCCTTCATAATGGGTAAAGAAGGAGGTTTTGCAATCATATCAGCATCATACACTGAGTATGCTGCTCTTTCCAAACCCCTTCCTGGGCCATCACCAGCCTGACAAGCCCTCCAGCTCTGCACAGCCTGACCCCCATGGCAAACAGGGCTGTCCTCCTCCCTGCTCTCCTCTGCTATAACTCCAAGAACTTCACATATTTAGTGAAGTGTGATGCTCCAACCATATATTGAAGTGTGAGTGAGCCTTTGCAAGCCCTGACCAGTGCAAGGTAATAACTATACCTTATATATTAAGGCAACACATCCCATAAAGCTCCATCATCAAGACACTGATATACACACCAGCCCACTGCAAGTCACATCAATTTGCCATTACCTGCAGAAATGCTTTCCAATTCTGCTACCTAACCAGTTTCTCTCGTGTTCGTATTTATGAAGGAAAATAAATAGATGAATAAGCATGGATATTTAAGTATCTCTTAATTGAATTTCAGCTCCATTTTTCGAACCATATTTCAGCCTTTCCAAGATTGTCTTGAATTGCTCTTCTCCTCCAGAGTGATCGCAGCCGCTCCCCTCCTTTTCTCTTCCAGCCTCAAGAGCAAGTTCACTCCTTCACCATTCACAGATCTGAGGTGATTAAACAACTCCTGTCCAAGGCAAAACCTTCCAGCTCTCCATTTGATTTACCTTCTCAATTTAAGAACAAAGTACTGATAACAATACTATTGGAAAATTTCATTCTTCTAGCAAATATGCACCCATTTTACAGAGTGTCAGAGCAGACAACTATAAGCAAGGCTTTGTGGGATAGTGTCAGTGTATTGCTGAGCATAAAATACATCCCAGGTCCAGGCTCCTGTGGATCAGTGGTATGGTTGCTCCTGCAAATCGGGTTAACTGGATACGATCTGCATTTGCCAAATCCCCATTGCCCTTTTGCGTTTCTCCTGCAATGATTCAGTACCAACAACAGTTGCATCAGGAGGGGCTGGGAGCACCTTTGGCACTGGACCTGCAATGGCAGCTCAGCTGGTGACGAGCAGGAATGGGTCAAGAGGAGGGGAACTGAGGGCTGTGAGATGAGGTAGCCCTGAAGTAAAGCAGAAGTGGAGGATATGGGAAAACTGGTCAAGGATGCCAGGGGAAGAGAAAAGGGATGAGATGGAGACTGAGCTCTGAAAACCACGGAAATGAAGGAGCAACAGAGGAGTATCATCTCAAGCTGAAGCATCACAAGAGGGGATTAGGAGTTTAGACTCAGGACAGTGGAAATGAAGCCCAGTAAAATGTCCTGCAGACAGTGGAAGCAGGAAAGAATCTTAAATGCAAATCCACGTTTCACAAAGGATTTATCATTATCCATCACAGCTTTGGGAATTATGTGTTTCCATCACAAGTCTTGTCCCAGTGCACCAACATGACAGACGGCATGAGCCTTTCCATATGTGGGAGCACAGGCGGATTTACAGATCTGCAAAGCAAAATACTTCCCTGCTCTCTCCAAACATATGAATAGGACCTCTACATGACATGTGAAAAATTATCACTGCAGAGAAAACAATATTGCAGACAATGGGATCCTGAGATCAGAACCAGGGTGTGAAAATAAAATAAGTTCTAGAAAGGTAAACACTTGAAGAGAGAGAATATAGATCATGGAGCAAAATCTGACACTCAGGATGCACCCAAGTTTGTATTAAATTGTAGCTGTGAAAGATGAACAATGTCAGGGTTTTCATTAATAAATTTTAGGTCTTTGTGGTGAAGTTAAAAAATTGTAAAACTTCCACAGCTAAACGACAGCAAAGAACTATTATCACAGGTCATGCAAGCACAGCTGCTATTAAATAGAAAATCTGTGAGAAAAATTATGATTTCCACAGATACGCTTTAAGACTCTGTGAGAATGATACAGGCAGGGGAAAAGGGAGAGAAAGAAGCAGCTGAGTAAAGGAAAAATCATCCCGCACAGACTAAGCAGACTATAAATTCATAAAAAGACCAGCTAGAAACCAGGTCATCCACGCTGTGAACCTCTAGCAAGAGAGGCGCATTCTTAGAGAAAATCAAACTCAGCACAAAGCAGAACAAGTATACAACACAGCTAACATTTTAAATGCAAAACCCTATGTGTTCATGCGGCTTCCACATGTACCAAACACATCCATGTTTCTCCAAATGTGCAAGCCACAGACTATTCACATTTTCTCTGGCTGCCTGCATTTCATACATGCCTTTCTAAGCAAACCCTTGTACAAACTGAACACAATTCCCCTGCATTACCTGTGACATGTGATCTCATAAGGCGTTTAAATCACTGACCCACCTCTAATGAGGGATGATCTGTAGTGGACAGTCGGTGCATGTTAGCTGGCCACCTACAGCAAACCAGAGTGAAATATAATTTCCATCTGTTTGTTTAGAATATTGAGAGCTTTGATAAGTATTTATATTGAGGTAATGCACATAAGAACGGCACTATGGGGTTAAACCCTGGATTCATCTCTTCCCGTGTCCATTTCTGACAGGGACCAGCAGCGGGTGCCTTGGGTGAGCCCAAACCCTTCCCCACACACAAGAAGCATTTTATCATCTGCTCCACCAAAAGCTGTTTCTCCAGGGCCAGTTTCATTCAGTAGACATCGAAGTTTTTTTCTGTGTGGGTATACCTTGGGCTGGGACTGTTTTCAATAGAGTATGTTTTCAAAATAATTCCAGACATTTGGCAGGGAAATTGCAAAAGCTGCTTGTAGGCTGTATGTAACTTCTAAAACACAAAAGCAATTATTAGCTTCTTTTAAATGGCTCTCCAAATGGATCCCATTCGTGTGCTGGCAAGTCGGAGAGACTGAACCAAGTCTGCATTCAGGAATGTGAACTTCTGGGCAGAGCTGGGTCATGGGCTCTTACCTGAACTCCCAGTCCCAGCTCTGGCACAAATAAATAGCCCAGGCTGAGCCAAGGGCAGCCCTCAGCTGGGGGAGGCCAAAGGCAGGGACAGGGGCAATCACACAGAACTTTCAATATAGGCATAACCAACTCCCACACCCTGTTATTACTGCTACTGCTTTATTAAAATGCATAAAGCAGCCAGAAGCAAAGACACCAATAAATTCTTCTGTAAAAGCAGAAATTTTTTTTCAAATGGCTCCCTTAACACTAATAATCACAGCTCTCTTATGTGTACTTGACTCTGGTTAACCTTTTTCTGGCACTTTTTAACTTCTCCAAGTCAGGTACTAATATGGAACTAATGTGGGGTTTATTTTCCCTATAGGAATAGCAGAAAGAGCACTGCACATTATCGTAATCATGCAAGCTCCTTCCAGAAACTGCAGGACTTTAGATCAAAGTATCCGCATTATGGCACAGGAAAAGAATTTAATAACAATTGTGGGACTAAGCATTTTTTTAACGTTAAGGGGTTTTTATTGAATATTAATCCTATAAAATGCTCCTGAAAGTTGGCAGAAGGAAAACTGATGTCCCAAATAGTTACTGTGGCCTTCCACATTGTAGGGATGCAATTGCAGCGTAATCAAAATTCATCATGCCATTAGCAGAGGACAACAGGAAAGGAGACACTTTCTCCTGCATCATGCTGCTTGAAACAATAAGAACTGTGAGAACAGAGCTCATAACTGTTAACCTTAGCCAAGCACTTAAAGTTTGCATGGTTTTGGATCATAGCCTGCCATTTCTTTCAATACAACTCGTACTCAATATTTGCACTTTCAATTTCACCTTCTATTAAAGATTTGCATTATATTTCATTTCTCAGGAAAACAGCAATGCTGGGAACATGTCTGCTGTGAAAATGAACAAGAAGTACACAGAGTTCCTTCCCTCCCCCCCTGCCTCTCCCCACCTCTCCGCTATTTCTGACTGCTGGATACTTTCCTTTTTGTCCCTTTTTTTTCCTGGAGGACGTCACTCCAGCTGCCCAACACAACTACAGTCATGCTCCAACCACATTAATCCCTTCCCTGCTGAGCTGCTGGAGAAACAGAAATTCACCTGACACCAGTGGAAGGAAAGACAGAAGGAAAAATTAAGGGGGAAAAATGAATTCATAAATAATTCAGGCAAAGAATGAATACTTGAACAAAGCAGCACCAGCGTGCAAAGGAACATCAGGCTGTGCCAGAACAGATAAGAGCACCAACGGACAAAGGTGTAAGTTACAAAAGCAAAGCCAGTTTACCTGCCTGGAGTGCAGAGACAAGAGCTGTCCCCAGGCATCACCTGGGCACACACTCTCAGTGCCATGGGCATGACTTGCTGCCTGCCTGACCACCACAAATCCAAAAGATACCGCGTGCCGGGCAGGCATGGACACAGGAAAACCTGGCATGAGAAAACCCACCCCTGAGTCCTAAGTAAAGGATGCAAACCGTGCAAAAAGCTCCATGCTTTAACCTCCATTTCAAATAATCCTTTCTCTCTTCTTCACAAGCTAAACTCTGAACAGGCAGTTTCATCATGCTGCACATGCTAAAACAAGGTCAGGAACATCAAAACTCACTCCTATAGTTGCTGAAAAGCAGGGCAGCATAGAGCCTCTGCACCCCACAGATAGTCCATATCCAATGTCTGTTTTAAGATAGACTTGGCATTAGTTTCTTGTACTGAGCTTCTCCTTTACTGGAAAATGAAACTCTTTTATTATGTATCTCAATACTGTTTTATTTACTTAACAGCCTGAAATGAAGCAAATGCAGAAACTACTTTTATCACCATATTTATCTCATCAGCTTGGAGTTTGATGGCACTCTGTGGAGATGCTTTCCCTCCTGTTTACCGTGCAAGTACCATAAACCAGTGACCAAGTGTAGTGCAAAATATCAGTTGTTCCCCCACGGTCTTACACCAGGATCTGTGGCGTGAACGCTGTCGTCACCAATGAGCCACTGAGCGATGCCTTTGAGCAGCCCTGACCCTGCTGCACTGATGCCCAAAAGCGATTTACCTGCTGCAAGCATCAAGTCCAGGGCTGAGCAAAAGTCACATTAATACATTTTGATATCTTAGTGTTTATCAATGTAGTCTTGCAAGTTTATGAGCATCTGGGCCTGGCATGTAAAATTATGGTCTAAACATCTTAAAGACCCACAAGGTGGGTGCTGCAGTAGAGATTCAAGGCATGATGAATTAGATAAGTGAGGATCCTGAGAGATGCAACGGTAGTATTCATACCTACAGATTTCTCAAGATAAAAATATTAAGCTTGCACCTATGCATTATCAGGTGCCCTCAGGAATCTGCATATTTGGCATATCGGAACAGTGAGAATATCAAACAGCTGTGGACATCTCAGCAACATAGAGCTTTTCACAATATTACATATTCTGCTGTCACCTAATGTTGCTTTAAGACTCCCTAGTAACGGAGTTTTCACCTGGTTTTGAGACTTCTGTTTAGTTTTAAAGATTTCATTATTGGATGCTTTTTTCCTACTATTGCCTAAAAATCTCTTCTTTTAAATTCAGCCCCTCGTGTTCAGTTTGTCAGGCGGGCATCCTCCTGGATAACAGATCTTTCCATCACTGCTCACAGCTGTGGGCATTTTTGTGTGCTGATGTGGCTGCCTAGTCACTGCTTAATCAAGCTGCAAAAAATTTACCTCTCTTAATCCCTTCTCATGAGTCAGTTCTTCCATGTCCCCAGTTCTCTTTGTAACTTTTCCAGTTTGTTAACAGAAAGCCAGTGACGTAGTGCCAGAACAGACTATGATTTCCCAGCTGCAGCCACGGGTCAGTCTGAAGGTCACTATTATTTTCCCGCTCTTTAACATGATGGTTTAGTGCAGGCAGTCCAAATCCATGCTGTTCATTTTTCCTGTGTGACACTGCAAACTCATATCTAATTCGCTATCTGTTGTTACCCTGAAAAACCTTTTAGCATTGCTACCACTCAGGTTCTTCCCTACTGAGCATACCTATGATGGATTAGTCCTTTCATACACAGGCTGCTATATCATCTGTATTTTTCAAGGCTGAATTTCATTTTTCCCCTTTCTGCTTCTAACTTCTCTAAACAACCTGGTATTATACCTGTAGAAAAACCCTCACTACTCATCATTCTCCAAAGTTAATCTGATGTTGTTTATTTCATCTCTAAAATTATTAGAAGTTATTAAAGGAAATGCATAGAATTAATTCAGGACCAGCCACATGGCTGCAAATAACCCACCACCACAAGGTTAAATATTTTGCCTTTATTGCTGTTCTTGATATTCAGCCTTCTGTTGAGTTTTCCATTTGGTAGACAGAGCTTCTAACTCTACCACCAGAATTAACTTTTTAAATACAAGAGTCTGAGAAGACAAGTGCTGATTTACTCAAATCTGCCTCAGAGAATCTACCACCTTCCTCACAACCACTCCCTTCCATGGGTAAAAAGCTGGGAGTGACTTTTGAAGAATCCTATTACCTGCAATGCTAATGAGTCTGCAATTTCCACTGTCAAGCACAGTTATAGTTATCATCTCCTGGGTATCCTATCAAGCACAGTTATCAGCTGTCACTGACAGAAGGTGGCAGATGTCTAAATCTGGGCTGGCCACGCTAAGGACAGCCAGAAAGAGTGTGTTTGGCATATCAGGACCAAAAGAAATTCCAAGAACTGGTTTATTATTTAGTGGAGATTGTATTATTAAGGATACAAAACAGACTAGTACAGACTCAATAAACATTTTGTTAGGAAAGACACAGCATGCATCAGATGAAGACAACGAACTAGTCTGAGTTTATTTCTACCCATGGGGAGTATTAAACAATCTGATAGCTGATGGTCTCTGGATGCGTTGCCCTACTAAGTCATGAAAGAATTGCCAGGAGAGCTCACTAACCTGTCAATATAACTGAGAAAAGTTAACATAGCAGGAAAATTGCAGAATGCTGGAAGAGCATGGACTGTATCCATACTCACAAAGCAAGCAAGACATGTAACTATAGGTTGCTTAACCTGACATCAATCCTCAGCAGAAAGTAATGAAAGTTAATGTAGAGTTTGATCAATAAAATATTAGAGGATGGGAATAAAATTAACTCAAGTCACAAATGTTTTGTACAGAGTCTTGCTGAGCAAACATTGATTTTTTTAGGTTTCATAGTGTTTGAATTGACTGAGTCACAGCCTTTGGGCAAACAGGGCTGCACCATGCAGCAAACACTCCCCAGGGCTTTCCCTGCCCCAGTACTACAGCAGGTGACTCGCCAGCAGAAGGTCAGAGATAGAGTCACCAGGCACCACACAGGTTATTGTGTTCCAACTAGACCCCTGCTACCACAGTAAGCTATGTCACGTTGGTTTGAGGGCAACAAGCTCCATCCTTCACTTGCGTTGATCTTCTCAAGTAGACCTCGGAGTATTGGGTCACACCACTGACAGAAATACACGGCAAAGCATAAGAAAATGTTACTGTTATCACAGCGTTGGCACATGAGTCCATTTTATCAGTCCTTACAGTGAAAGCAAGATGGCTAAGGGTAGTAGTAAAAACATCCCCACAAAGAGCATATGTGGTAGAGACACTCCTTACAGCCACTTCTATCATATCTACTGGCCTTGGACCGGAAATGCTTCATAAGCCACAACAGCCAATTCTTGGAGAAAACAACAAAGTTGTACAGAAGTTTGGCCTCTATCAACCGAAAGCAGGAGATCGTCTGTGTTATAAGGTGTTCCCATCCTGCATTATGGCCAGACTCCAAATTGCACAGATTGCACAGAAGTTGAAATAATGGCTTTTATTAAAGGGGATTGAGGCTGGCCCTTGGATAGCTTCTGCGCAAGCCACCTTACACTCACCCATAAGAGAGTGGAGCTGATGTATCCAGAGAGTTTAGTTTCTAGTTGCTCAGATAAACACAACTTAAGGCTAATTTTTATTAGTTAAGTAAGCTCTCCATGTGCAGATTTACAACACATGTGACCAACTCAAATTTTAATTACAGGCAGAGAATGATTAAGCTGCTTATTTAAAAGGAAAGACAGAGCTAGTCTGGTGGCCTTCTGGTAGCACTCCATAACATGACAGAGAGGCCTTGGCTGGCACTTGGCTCTCCAGCAGCCTCACTTACAGGCCAGCAGATGCAGTATAATCATCTGCTGGAAGGGCTCCAATACTCTTTGGGGCCTCCAAAACCATTATTACCTGGAAAACACTGAAAGCTGGGAGACAGCCAAGGTCCTTGCAAACGTCACGCATTGGGTGCCACAACTCGCCTTGGCCTTCCCAAAGGGCAAGAAGAGCTGGCAAGGGTTGTTTTGGGGTGTGGTTAGGGTGTTTCCTTTTTAAAGAGGCAGAGTGTTTTCTGGTGATGCAAGATCACAGTCATTTAAACCATGGGACTTTCATTGCATCCACTCAAACTTCAGGGGTCTGTTTTTAAATTATTTGATGTCATATATGGACTGCTTTAGGGATATGTGATACGGTGTGATGTAGGAAGCTGGGCAGGCTAAGTTCTCTATAAAGTTAAGTACAAAACAGTGCTGCAAATACAGTTATGGTGCTACCACACAGACAGCCACAAAGCATGGTCAATGACTAATTGCTGAAGTGCAAGAGTGTAATTTACGACTTCACATGAGTCCTAAAGGGGAAAGACTGTGATCCAGCTCCTGAAAGATCCAGTACCAGCCCCACAGTGGAGGTGGGATCTGCCTCCACCTCCAGTCCCTGGTGAGTCTCTTGCTCTGGGGACACCTCTACAATCTCCACTGCTTCACCTACCCCCTCCACACCAGCCTGATGCAGGATCCAAAAACATGCACAGAAACACCAAGATAACAGGATCCAGCAATCATGAAATTCAACTTCAAAGACATTAAAAGACATAACATTTTATTTGCCTTCTGCTTTTTAACTTTTGGGGTCCACTGAGGTAATGCTTTCAAATTTTTAATTAAAAATAAAAGCAAGGCTGCTTCTGCAGTCATTTCTCTTTGAAGTTGGACATTTAAGTATAATATCTGTTACCTGAAGATTTTGCTAAAGCTATGAGTTTAGGAAAACTCTGCCCAAAACGTATGTTTCAGCAGATCTGGACTCTTATTTTGGTTTGATCTAGTTTTATTTTGCCTAAAACTCTTCCCATACATTCTTTCAGCAATTTAGAAGTAATTTTAAATTCCATGCAGTTTTTCTTTTTGCATTTTAGATTTACATTTAATGCATGTTTTTCATATCATCCTGATAAATTGCCTCCTTTTGAATCCAGTAATAACTACCTCCTTGCTCAGCACCTTCTCTCTGTCACTGCAATATTTAACAGCAGTCCAGGTGTGCTGCTTAAGAAGATAGCTTCATTATCACCTGGAGAACAGCAGGGCCAGTGGCTCTGCTTTTGGGCTCTGTGCACCTTGACAAAGCCCCTGCAAGTTGTGCAATGCCTTCTTCAGGCGAGGCAGCGCTCGCAGTCTGTGAAAACAAGTACAAGCCTCCAGTCTTTATGTTTCCTCTTAACCACAAAAGCATACTTACATTCTACATTACTTGGTGTAATGGGATCCATCATCGAAATACTCTTTCTACTGGAGGACTGTTATATTTCATTGCTGAAAGAACTCAAACTTTCGAAGCCTCTCGTTAATTTTCAATGAAAAGCATTTGGTTCCAGGGTGACAGACGAGGCTCTTAAGAGCTGTTACCATCTCAGGTAATTATAAAATGATGGAAGGAAAGAAAAAGAAACAACAACAAAAAATCACAACCAGAGAGCGAGTGCCAGATTAACACTCTGTGTTTGTGCAGGGCTACAAAGGCATTTCCACTTTGTGCCTGTGCTGAGAGCTCGGTTATAACAGCTTCCAGTTGGAAAGAAAATTGAAGGAGGATGGAAGTGAGGAAAGAAGAAATTGCAATTAAAAACTGAAATGAATTCCAAAATAACATATGAACTGGAACGCTACAAAATACTGACAGGGGAAAAAAAAAGCCTGGCTTTTGTTGCAAAACAAAACCAGCCCAGAACTAAAAGAAGAGTCAATAACACCCTTGTGCAAGCTCAGAGCTGGCTCATGCACTCTGGGATCTAGAAGAGGTTTGTCCTCTCCTTGGGAAACAGGGAAATCTCCGTAAATAGGATTTTCATTTTGACACTTCATTTAATGTACTCTGCATTAAGGATAATTGAGAAAAAAATCAAAGCAAGATAAAACAAGACAAACAGGGTGAGCGAAGCCCTACAAAATGAAATTATTCCAGTAGTACCTATTAGCTCTTTAATATGGTGAAACTGAGTAATGTAGCAAATGCAGATAGACCGTATGAGAAACACACAGACTAGAATTGCAGAGATACATTTGTCTTGGTAAGACAGAAAGGGAAGTAGCTCTTAGTGATGACAGCTGAACACTGAGGTGGGAATCACGCGACACATGATTAAACAGGGCAAAGAAGGAGACAAGGGCCATCAGCAACGTACAGTAGCCTTTAACCTTTGATACCCTGGCCCTTAAATCTAAATTAAAACAAAATAAAACTCAAGCTTACTAGCCTATAGGTCCACATAATAAATTCCTCCCAAATTTTGCCTACTGCCAGCAAAGAGTTTCTAGTGCTATGTGGGGAAAAGCTAGGAAAGTATCTGTTCTGAGCGGCTATGCTCCGTGCCAGCACCAGGTCCATGGACACCAATGTGCTCACCCATTCCAGGGTAAGCACACCCATGGGCCAGCAAGTAACAGCACCACTTGGAGAGGGGTAATCATGGCAAATAAAGGGCGCTTTAATAAAACAGCAGCATAATACAGGACTCTGTCTTCTTTATTTTGTAATAGAAGCCTTTCACGATATGGAACTAATTATCGCCATCTGCCGTCCTCATACTTCTATTTCCTCTCTCACAGCTCATTCTTCAAAAACTCAGTAGCTTCCTCCCTTTACATTTGTAAATGCTGTTGACTATGGATAAAATCCATGTTTACTTTGTATTCAGGGCCCATAGGAAAGCTTGTTCTAATCATCAACAGATGTTACATTCTGCTCTGCTGTGCTTGGCACACAACTTCAGAGGGAAATAAAAGAAAAATCTTTATTTTAAATTTAAATTGTAGATTGTTACAGACTAAATAAAATGCCAAATTGTTATTGGAAAAAACATGGTCACTGTAATAGCTATAACTGACATTTACTTTTTACAATTATAATTTTTCTTCTGGTGCTGTTTAACACAAGATGGTTTCCACATTTTGCAAAGGATTTTTTTTTCCCTTTGCTCTGAAATGATTTGCAATCAAGCCACAGACATTTGTAATTTATTTTTATTTAATACTTTCCTACGAGTTTATGAAATACTGGGATTATTACGCTATATACAGTAGATAGTTTTTGAATACATACTCTCCCTCTGGACTCATATTTCAATACACATTATCCCCTTGAACTCATTTATAAATACCCATTATTCCCAGAGACCCCACTATAAACATGTAATATCTGTGGACTGTTTCTACCTTATGGTCCTTTTTATCTCTGGCTTCTTTCCTATTTATATTCATCTTTGATGTCTGAACAGGCACTCCTCCCTGTTTTGTGGCGCTGGGGATGCAGGTGTCCTCCCGTGGCGATGGAGTGGTACCCTGCAGGTACAGCCACTGTCTTCCTGTTACTCATTTTCCAGCTGCTAGGAAAACTGAGCTGGTGTCAGCGGCTGGCTCAGGCACCTGCTGCACATGTGTTGATTGCAGCATCCTGACATTCCCTGCTGATGGGATTGGATGTTTCTTTTCTAGTCACTGGTGTGAGCAATAAGAATATGAACTCCAAGCCCTCATCACCAAGCATTCATCCCACACTCTCTCTTACCAGCTACAGCTTGGCCCCAGCTACAGTTACCAAATCAGTGCTTTCTTTGAGTCATAATTTCTCATCTCAGTTTTATTTCTACACCACTGAAGAACCTACTTCGTGAAATTATTTGGTTGTTTAGTACTACTCAAAAGTAAAATGTTTGAGCAGAAGAAAACTGACAGATTAGGCATGATACCTCTCTGTTGTAGTTGACTACCAAGCACAATTGGGAGTGCTCATAATTCTAACCTGTTTTGCCAGGCTTTGCTAGATATTTAGTATTTGCAGCAGCAAATAGTGTTTATCCACTTTACTCCTACAGTAACAAAATACACAAAACAAAAAACCACTGTGTGAGCCTCCAGGAGACCACAACATCCCAGTCTGGATACAGTAGAGGGATGTTTTAGAAGCAAACAAAAGGCCTGTAAGGGCTATATACTGCCATTTGTAATTAAACCTCATACATTTTTATGGGACAAAACCCACATACCTCAAAAGTAAGGGGCATCCCATACAGCCAAAGCGAATTTCAAGTGGAGTGTTGCCTTAAATACCTAGTATGAATAAGAAAGACATTTCTCAATTACTGCAGCATCCTCTTCTCTGTCCTTAACAAATGCACTCTTGCTCTGTTCACAGCCTGTCTGGAGTGTTACTGCAAAGATAATTTCCCCATCCATCACCTGGAGCATATCACACATCCCAACATCCCTCCAATAGCCACTTTCTCCCCTCCTCAGACACAAGCTCTTTCTCTTCTCTTTTGTGGCTCTTCACAACTTCTCCCCGGTTTACTGAATATCTTCCAAGCAGTACAAGGGCACTGCCTCCACCTCTGGCTGGTGCGGGCTGCCCACCTCTGTCTGCCAGCTTTCCAACTGTGTTTGTGCTTCCTCCCATCCTGCTTTACAAAACGGAGATTTTACTATGAACACTGACTGCAAGGGCAAGGCAGGTGTCTGCAAAACCCAGCCCCCTACCCAGAACTGAGCACAGCGCAGGTACTTATGTGCTTCAGCTCTTGAACAGTTTGTTCACTCCATGCATAATCCTGTTCATGCAGAGGTTGAAGATGTTGAATTACTAGCAGTGAAAAAGCAAACCTTTTGAGCTTACTTTAAAGTCACAAGTCATTTTGTCTAACATCACTTAAATGTCTAAAACTCAGACAAATCCACATGGGCCAGCACTTGGATTTATCCACAGCACTCTGGATGACACACCATCAGTTTTGACTCCATTGTGCACCTTTTTCATTGAGATGCTATCACGAGGGCAGCATCAACATCCTTCCACTGAACTTCCTTTGGTTTCTATAAGCCTCCAATGCCCATCATATTGTACCCAAAGCTTTCATTAAATCAACAAGAGAGGGAGAGCCTTGCCTTTTGTGCAGTCTCTCAACTTGCCAAGCAATGAAAAATATTATAATCATCCTCATGCTGCCTCAAACTTGCATGTGCACCAGAAAGCTTCCCAGAGTGCCTACAGGGAAACAGAGGGTATGTGCTCCCTCTATCACTTCCCTCTCCAGTCTGAAATCACATTCACATAAGAATGCAAAAGCATAACAATATTGACAAGATGTTATAATTTTAAATAGTTCATTATTTTACACCAAAAGGCAGTTTATACACAAGCTTCCAGCATCTGTGAGTTTATGCATCAGAGCAACAAGGAGTTTTCAGAACAAGTCAAGATGGGAACAGAACAAAGCTGTGGTGTGCCTGGATCAATACTGTGGACACCACTGTAGACTGCAGGAGATGTAGATCAGGGGGGTTGTATAAAAGACAGTACATTCATAAAAATGCAATAATGCACACACAATTCTTTCCAGCCAGATGTTGCACACATTTGTGCAAATAATAACCTGAAACAACTTGAAAAATTCATCTTAAGGAAATTTTGAGATCTGAAAAAGAAATCTCAGGAGGAAATAGTTCTTTTTTTTTTTTTTTTAAATTGCAAACTGCAGCACAATGCAAACCAGCTTGGAAAGCAGCAGCCTTCTATTTTATGTAAGTAGTGAATACTGTTATGAATTAACAGCTCATTAAGAAAAAAAAAACTTTCCAAACCATGAATCTCAAAAGAAAGTCAGAGAAACTGTCATCTGCAATTTCCAGTGTGTGAATAAATCTGAAGAGATGTCAATGGACAGAGTTCTTAACCGAGAGCCAAACAAACAGGTGTCCCCCGGCCTCCTGACCCTGACATCAACAATGCAGTAAAACTCTTCCCATTTCGGGACAAAACCATTTGATACCAGTACATGGAATAATACCTGCTTCTTAAAACATGGAAACACATATAACAAATGCCTCTTAAAGTCCCAGAAGAAACAGAGACTTGCACTGTGAAGTATTCCTCCAGGAGTACTGTAAATCATACCAAAATTTTACTTGTCCTGGAACAGGTTTGAAAATCTGTTTGTGGTTTCTTGTACATTTTTTTAAATGTATCTGGTCATTTCACAAACGAGTCCTTCAAATTCCAATATAAAAACTTCTGTACATGTTATTTGAAATAGCCTGAACTTGCAGGAATATTTGCCCTGAAAAGTCAATTATGTTTATAGAGGTTTTTTAATTTTTACTATTTTTATCACATTCAATTGATCTGTAAATTAAAGCATCATTCTTTCATTCACTCATTCCTTCCCATCATATTTGACTGGGCTGTACTGCAAAGGCAGTGCTAGAGCAGCCTTTGATTATTTTCTGCTCTAGCAGAACTCCAGCACTGCCAGCGTGAAATCTTTGGGCAGCTGAAATCACCACAAGCTTCTCCCATTCACTGCAGTGACCCTGGGCTCACCTTGGCACCAGTGAGTACTGGACTGAGGCGGAAACAAGGAGCTGAACATCAGTGCTGGAGGTGGGCTGGAAAAGGGAAGGCAAAAGATCAGGGAGAGAGGGATGCATTCAGCACTAGTGAGACCGTGTTGTTGATATTGCATTTAACATACGCAAACACCATTCCACATTAGTTTTTAATTCAACTATTTAAACCAATGTGTTCCTGTTTGAGGACTTGGGCATATTAAACATGGATGCATTTGGCAGGCTGCAAACAAGCAGAACCTGGGTTCTTATCTACACCAGGTCATTGTTTGGGCAGAAGAAAATAAACAGAATATGAAAAGAAAAATATCTGAATAATACACAAACAGCTAGATCCTCTGTCACAAAAACCCAAACTGCCCCATGTAACTAAGTGTATGTGCTTAAATATAATCGTGCAAAAGGAAAGGAACTGGAAAGTGAATAGAAAAATCTGAAAGAGGAGAGGAAATAAATACAAACAAAGCAAAGACAGCATCTGAGTAAGTTGTTTTCAGAAAACACCAACATATACAATATATACAATTTTTTGTAGGTATTAAAGAGAATTCGGAGCCTTTGTTGGTTTTCAGATTCAATGGAGAAATATATTATCACAACATTTGCAGATGTAAGGAGGGCAGCATGATGCGCAGACTAAAGTATGCCACAGCAAGTCCAGAGGCATGCACTGGGGACTGGCGCGCCACCACAGCCACCCCCAAAGCCCCTCACCACAACATTTGCTACAGCAACATCTTCTACAGGTCCCCCACTGTTTCTCCTCTGACCTTGGGATTTGCACAGTTGGATTACATCCAGCAACACATACAGGATAAACCAAGTCCTGCATATCTGACAACTCAAGAGGACCACAGTGGCAAGCCTTGGCTGATCCCTTTATCACCAGCCACCTGTGGAAACAGCCATCTCCCATTTCAACCAAAGTGAACCATTGGCCAAGAAGGGAATTCCCATGTAGATCCCAAATGGAAGCATCTCATAAAGCAAAGGTATTTTGGCAAGACCTTCCCATGGAAAGAATGGTTAAGATAAAAAGCTGTGATTCATTTCCCCTCATGAAGAAGGGAATTTAGGTTGACTGGCTTCACCACCTTGATGGAGATTTGCATCTTGCTTTCTAAGGATGTAAAAGTATATCATGTACCAATTTCTCAGCAAGTGAATCTTGTTTACAGGACCAGTCTGATGGAGATCTTGCTTGGAAGAAACAAAGCTCTACTGTGTTTATCATCATTACAGAACTCTGGGCACAATCTGTAATCACTTTATGATAAAAATTAATAGGTCAGGTGTTATCCTGTATAAAAATCTCTGCTCATGCAGATGGTCACCCACATTTAATTTCCTTGACTACCATCCATCCATCAATTCCTCTGCACTTGAATTGTAAAGTCAATTTGGGAAGCTATTCCAAGATAACCTTCAAAGTCATTTCCAAAAGGTACACTTCTGATTGAGAATGACAGTCTAGCCACTCTTTGATGTTATGTCTTTGTGCCCATAATTCATTATATTCGCTCTGTATTGCATCATATTTTGTAGGAGGAGTATTTTTTTAACAGTACGTGTTAGTGTGCAGTTTATTAAAATTAAAACCCTTTATCTCCTTTGTCACTTCTCTCAGTTCCTTGCAGTTTATCCCATCATTGCTCTCTATCATTAAACTAATACAATGCACATACATAGGTAAACATAGGTAAACAAATAATAAAACAGACAACACTAATGTTGTGACATTCACCAAAAGCAACAAAATTAAAGCTGGGATTGTCACTCCAGCCTTGCATAACAGCATGCTTAACATGGGTGCCACAGCCACATAAAGCACAGGAGATTCAAGAAAGAACAGATAGGAATACACAAAAAGGTAGAAGCATCAAGTATTTTTTTCCTGACAGCTTGTTTCATTATCATTTATTTTCTATACTTTGGATTACCACTGGAGAAATCCTACATTCAGACAATTCACAGTGATGGAATAAAACATCATCTCAAAACCACTGGATGGTAGGACTGCTGAATTATTCAAGAAACAGGAAATTATTAGAGGTTGGAGGTCTTGTTTATTCAGAAACAAAAGTGCCTTGTTAATTCATAGACTCCAGATAATGTGATGATTTGATCTGACACTTTGCATAATATAGGCCACCAGAATTTTCTGTATTCCTTCCAGTTTAAACCTCAATAGTTGCACTTGAACTGCAGGTTTTAGAAAATCATCCAATCTCGATTTTAAAATATCTACCATAATGGCCATTAAGTTGTTCCAGTGATTAATCACTTTGCCTGATTAACATGTACATTATTTCTAGTCAAATTTTTTCCTTACCTTGAATTCAATTCACTAAATCTCATTATACTATTTTCCTGCTACTTTTAAGAGCTCTTTATCCCCAGATTCCTTTTGCCTGTGTAGGCACTTGCTGACCACATTCAAGTCACCTCTTAAGTGCCTTTTTGATGACATAAGAGGCTTGATTTTTTATTTTTTTTTTCCATCTGTCACCATAAGAAATCTTCCACTTATTTAGTCACCTTCATGGATTCTTACTGTTTCAGTGCCTTTCCACAAGTGCCAGGACAAGAAACAGACAATATTCCAGAAGCATCTGCAGCAGCAAAGAGTGATCATACAACCCTAATCCTACACAGCATCCTCCGGGTCCTGTGTGAAAGGGCTGCACCAGCAGATTTCTCTGTAGTCATGTTAAAAGTGACAGACAACTCAAAGAGAATACAGTCTCCACAACAGACACAGATCAAAATATCTCAAAGCTACAGTCACACAATTAACTTTTTAATGGTGATAAAAATGACCTTATATGGAAGCATATTTCTGTTAATTCACAGATCACTAAGATGACACATGATAATACTTTTCAAAACAAGTGGTATTTCTCAGGCTGGAAAGGAGGACACTTGGACAATGTCAAATGAAAAGTTGAGTAATAGGTTATCTGGAACTTGTCTCATCCTTTCTTTGCACGTGCAGGCAGAGAGCAGTATCTGGTAGAAAAACAGAAAACGCTGATGGTGAACACTGGGTTTCCTTCACACGTTCAAGTGCTGTTACTCATTGCACAACACAGAAATACGTGAGTCTGCAGAGACAATCCAACTCCAGTTTTGCACAAGAGGCACCTCATGGAGGGCAGGCAGGCACACAAGACCTTCCTGTTCATCATATCTACAAGCATCCCCAGGAAAAAAAAATGGTACTTCTCAGCATTTCCATGCCATGCAACCAGCCTGCAGGTGAC
The DNA here is from genome assembly GCF_033815535.1 of Pezoporus flaviventris. Taxonomy (NCBI): domain Eukaryota; kingdom Metazoa; phylum Chordata; class Aves; order Psittaciformes; family Psittacidae; genus Pezoporus; species Pezoporus flaviventris. Next base: position 206,090 of record NW_026893213.1, on the reverse strand, counting down.
CACAAACAAAGCACTGCTGGCAACTGCCCCCAGCAATGTTCAGTGAACAGGGCCACCCCTCCATGACCACAGGCATGACAATGCAAGTCAGACCCCAGAAAAAAAGTGTGAGATGACATCTGCTGCAGGCATCACACAAATGTATCCAGGAGTAAGGGGAAATATAGTCAAGAACTCTCGAAAGAAAAAATTTATTCTTAGCCAGGGCTGTCCACCTTCTTGATAAATGGTGTTCAGATTATACTGTAGCAGTTTACCAATGGGCCAGAGAGCAAATAGGCTTTTTTATGATAGATGGTGGTGACACAGAGCTGGTGACCACTCACTGTGCATCCCTGCCCCAAGCTGCGACCTCACCCCATTTGATGTTTCAGTACAATGTAATTTTCCAGAACATTAAAACCATCAAGACCACAAAACCATTACAAGTTATAATCTACATTTAAAATATTTGAGTTGCTCCAATTGGATTCAAGCAAATTAAAGATGTAATTAATTTATCTCCTGCATAACCTTATGCCTTGATGAGACCTTTATATTTGAAGCAAAGGAAGAAACAAAAGTAAGAGTCATAACAAGAAGGAAATTGGTAAACATCTCAGCAACTTTCACTGCAGAAAAAGCATCTTTTGTCTGCTGCTGGCATTACGTGTTTTGCTGTGTCAGGCTTTATGAATTTTTTTTTTTTTTTTTTTAATAAAGAAAAATGGCTTCCTTTAAATAACTTACAAACAGCAGGAGCAATTCAGAAGTTTCATGTTGGATGTTTTATTATCTGCATTGGCACAGGCTAGGCCAGGGTGACCAGATCAGACTCACAGCTCGTGGCTGTTTCTCTTAGTTGCAATGAAGAGTTGCTTCTGCAGCTGTGTGAGGAGCCCACCGCAAACCCACAGAGGCACTTCCATGCACAGAAATAGAAGGAAGAGCTTTTGCCACTCTTCCAGGTCCTCCAGTGCTGAGGACCCTCCTTCAAACACGCAGGTACTAAAACAGCACAGAGATCCAGTGACAGTGGGCAGCTGTAAACATGCACATGGATAATGTCTTACCAATCTACAGTAACCAAACAGCTGCTTTTTTGACCCATGTATACAGTGTCCATGTATGCACACAGTTTTCAAGGCTGCAGGCAGCATGCCATAGCCCCAGCTGCTCACCAACTAATCATGGTCAAAGTCTTGTTTCTGCAAGTTCCATCAGTGGTATCAATAGCACACGAAGGCACTGAAGGAGCTGCAGAGGCTCCTCAGATTAGCTACAGAAGCTATCAAAATACAAAACCTTTTCAGCAATTATTTTTAATTTTTCAAGAGAGCTGCATGCTTTTAAAGTGCATTTCAGAAAAGGCAGTATCTTATTTTTATAGACAACTTTGAAATGTATTCTCTTCAAAAATTATACGTTTCTTCACATCTTAATTAATGCCAAAACTTTATTTTCTTTCTCAGTAGTATAGTAGAAAGCTGCTATTAATATAATTTAATTTTTGTAAGGAGCAGCATTTGTTTTCTATTTTTTAAAATATAGGTGGTTCTGAAATCCTGGCCTGACAGCATTGCTTAAAACATTCCCATTCCATGCCTCTACATAATAAATTAAATCAGTGTTTTAATTTTGCCCATGCTTTGTGGTTTCTGGCAGTACAAAATGATCTTCTGTGAATGCACATCCCAAAAAATCCTACCAAGTGATTAATTACTAGTCTGGAAGATATAAATATGCTTTTCAGTAAAGACAGTATGGACTGCTAGAAGCTTTTGCCTTATGTATCTCCATAAGTTTCCTTCACCCAGCAGACATCATCTTAATTCAAACAAGATTCCAGTTTCAAGATATTGATTGATGGCTTGGCTTCGCAAACGAAGATTTGGGAAGGGCTTTACCACTCTTACTACAAGCATGATGATCAAGGGCATGTGGGATATGCAAAACTGGTTGGAAAAGAGGCAGCTTAGGCAATCAGGAAGCATCCGACCAGGACTGATATCTCCTGGGCAATCATGAGCAACCCATGCCCTGGTCCAGCCGCATGCAAGGTTGGATCTGCAGCTTCCCATGCACCTTGTCACCTGCCGTTTCAACCCTCGCCTGTCCATGCAGACAAGTGAGAGTAAGCCCTTCCAGCCTGCGCAGTGCATTCTTTAGGTGAGGGCAGAGTGCGCAGAACTGGCCCCACCCTTTACACCTGAGGTTTAACTGCCACGGCCTAGCTAGCTAGGACAGTGACAACGAAGTCCTCAGGTTGTAGGCTTTACGAGCGTCCTTCTCTTAGATGGAGACCCTTACAAGGCTAGACGAGCTCCATCTGCCCAGGTTTGAAAACAGGAGTTTTCCTTCTCCTGTGAGGGAGGCCTGTCTTCGCTAACAAAGATTCAGGAAGAGCTTTAACCCACGCATTCTGAACAAGACTGACCCAGGAAGTGACAATCTCGAGCGACTGATGACGCAACAGCACAACATCAAGCTTCAAGGCTCAATTCTGACTTGGAGGCATTCAGTCATAAGCCCACAGATGGTAGCCTTGCGCCAGTGGCTCCTCAGCTAAGCACACGCAGCAGGGGTCTGAACCTGCGGTTCCTCTCATAATGAGCAGGATTACTATTGCAATATATACTGCAATATATATATGCAATATACACTGGCAGTACAAAAACCCTTCTCTGCCCATTCACCCTATTTAATTATACAAAGTATATATATGTATTTAAAACTGAAGAAGATGAGCTATGTTTATTCATATTTTAGGTTTCTCAAAGTTTTTCTCATCCTTAAATAAGCCATCCAACATAGGATGCTTAGTCCTGCATGTTCTGGACAATGTAGCTCCTCCAGAACAGTGTTTTTATTAGCATGTGAGTAAAGAACAGCCAAGCAGTCGGTCCCAGCTCCATATATAACTTACCTTCCTGTGACTCTGTGCTGTCACAGCTGGTGTCTTTGCTCTCTCCTTAAATCCTTCTTCTGCTGCAAATTAATTCTGGGAGAACCCAGTGATATTTGCAGTCTGTTCCCAGCTTGTCACACAACAAACATACAAAGAGAATAAATATTTTTCCTTTCCACTGGAACACCATCAGAACACAAACTTCAGGCTATTCCACCTGCACTTCTGGAGCAAGTCAGTGCCAGCCCAGCCAAGCCGTGGGGTTCAGCTGGAGTTCCAGCAGAAGCTTCCATCACCTCAGGGGAAACTTCTCCCACTGTGGTGAGAAGCAATAGGCAGGAAGTAATTCAGTAGAAGAAAAACTATTAAAACCAGCAGCAAGTTGAAAGGGCCTGGAACTAGCAATGTGGTATTGAACTTCAGAGTCAGGTAACCAACGCAAGCCAAATCAACTTGAGTGGAGATTACTGCTCAATGGCCTGAAAATAGGGATTGATGGATCATAATCTAGCTCCTTATCATGAGGAACACTATTTGTTTCACTAGAAGAAAGAACATAACAAACAAAGACTACCTCCATCCTTAATATTTCAAAAGGTCGGTCCATAGTCAGGGAACAGACTGAGATACGAAGGAGAAACCTGTGCCTGTTTTGAGGACAGATGACTAGAGTTTTGCAATTCCCCAAAATTCACTGAAATCATTGGTGCCATTGTGATTGCTTATTAAAGGTACACATCTTCCAGCTGACATTTTTCATCTGGACCTTGGGAAAACCACAAATCAAACACACATAAGAAGGTTGCCAGCTTCAACAGAGGAAAGGTCTTAAAAAAAAAAAAAAGAAAGAAAGAAACTAAACCTTTGATAAAATAATTGCTTCTACTGTTATTTTTTTCCCTATTGCTTCAAAAACAATTTCTCTTTTTTTCTTGTTCATCTATCTGGCGTCCTGCTGGTGCATAGATGAAAGGTCCAGTTTCTCTAAAATTTCATGCAGGGCTCTTTAGAACATCTCAGTTTTAAACACCCATGGCAAAGACAACAAAATGTTATAGTAAATGGGAAGCAGATGAAAAACCCTGTTTATATACTTTATAACAGTAGTGAGGGTGACAGAAGATAAATTTTCACACCCAAGCACAGCGGCAATAACTGTTCTTAAAATCACTGAACCACACAGCTTATATTCACCAAAGTATTGACCACAACTTGACATCCCAAAAACTATCTGTAACTTATCAAACCTACAGTTATATTACCTGGCAAGAAAGGCTTTCTTCTCCTTCTGCCCTCAAAGTAGAGGTTCTTCTAACATTGCACTAACCTGACCTCACTGAGAGAGGACACATACTTTGTGGCCACCTTAAGGGGTGTAAAGTAATGACGTTGGTGAATTAAAAGCATGAGCTGTGCAAGATGAGGATTCCAGCACAGGTGTTGACATGGACCACATACATCCTACCATCTACTACCCCTCAGGTCCTTCTTGCTCTTTGCATCACCCACATGCCTGCCAGCCCACTGGCAGAGGAGCCTGTAGGGATGCACACACAGAGGCACAGGCACTCTGGATTTATACATGGACCACTAAGAAGCAGCTGTTTCCAAACTTTCAAAAAAAAAGTCTCATTTCCTTTTTCTGGAAATGCAGCATATTCCTATAAGGAAGATGGGTAGATTTCACTAATATTCCCTTCAACTAATTTTGCCACTCACAAATAGCATGTTTTTACCAAATTCAGGACAACAGGGTGTCACAACCTATCTCAAATTTCTTCAGCTGGTGAGCCAGCGTGGTAATCAACACCTCTGAGGCAGCAACATTTAAGTGCAATGGTTTGCATGGGTTTGTAGCACCTTTTGGCATCTAGTAAGTCTAAGGTATTTTGTCACAACAGCCCCTGAATTTAAACCAAAAACCACAACATCTGTTTCCTATACCTCTGTGATCGATGCTCTTATTTACAGTGTTCACAACTCTTAACCACTCTTGAGGATATATTTTTCAGCTCACTAGGGATTTGAAGTAAATGTGTCGCATCTGCGGTGCTGAAGCACCTAGGAAGAATGAGTAGACTCTCTGCCTGCAAAGAGTGGAGACATTTAATTTAAAAATAAAAATTACAAATTCAGAGGAACCACTTGCCAAACCTTGAGACACTTCAGGAAGGACTGAAATCTATAGGCTATTCTTCACAGAACCATCCTGTTACCTAATATATTCACACTCCAGATATAATAATGAGTACTTCAGTGGAAAACGAGAATGTGGGTAAAATACTGGAGGTATTTGTGCAAGATCAATAATAGTCTAGCATTTCTGACTATAAAGAAACATTGATCCTATTGCATCAGGAGTGCAAAGCAGCGAAGACTATGACAAGAAAGAAACCCGCAAGCCTAACAGAAACAAGCCCCAGGTGGATGAGCAGCACAAGACCGAGAACACCCCTTCTGAAACAGCACAAGCATTCCTAAACACAAGGGATTTTTGAACTGCTGGTTATATTTGTTATAATACACTAAATACAGATGCAACAAAGATGGATGACAGGATCTTCCCCTTTAGGAACAGGCCAGTTTTAGCTGCGTAAACTCATTAAAAGTGGAGTTATGTTTTGTACCCTAAAAATGAAAAGAACAAACAACTGTATCAAAGTGGAGAGCCTGAAGGTTTCTCAGCATCCTGAAACAGAAAATACCACCCTGCAGGAGTTGCTTGCATTAATCAAAATACTCTGCTAGCTAATCCAAATGGATAACATGGGCTAACCGCAGAGAGAGCTCAGGTATGGGATAGCACAAAGGATGATTCAACCAGAAAACATCTCTACCATAGCCTAGAGGTCAAGTTTGGAGAGCACTGCACAATATCACCCACAACAAGAAAACTTATCCTGTATCCGAATGATCAGTAACTTCATCCTGGATAACCTCATGCCAAGGCAGTTTCAAGGAGGCAAATCAGAATCATCTGATGTTCAGCAGAGCAGCCTTGCGAATAAATGATGGTATCAGAAACTGACAGAGTCACAGAGTCTGTGTCCAAGGACACAGAAAGTGACAAGTGAGTCATGGACTATTTGATACCCAGAAACGAGTCATGGCTCAAGAAATGGGCTTGCTCTGGCAGCATCTCTTTGTCATATAGTTCTAGTAAGACAAAAAAAAACCTTAATTGCATCAGCCACAACAGAGGAAACTATCAGCTCTTTCAGTCAAGACTTGAGCTCATACATCCAGAACAAAACAACCCCATGTGACTTTTTGCAGCCAATTTTTGTGACGTTATCAACATGAATACAACGCACAAAAGCTTTCTGTATTAACAAATAACTAAAGAGGTGCAAGAGCCCCAACCGAGTGTGAGTGCATCAAAGCCCAGCAATAGCACAACAGCCAGCCAAGGTGTCAACAACACCATGACAAGGCTTGTGTTTAGCTCCAGGAACAAGAAACCAAGCACAGGCAATCCAAGTGGTAAGAGCAAAGTGGCTGCCTCCCTGCACCACCTCACTGAGCTCTCCCATAAGGGACAGAGCAGGGTAAAAGGAACAAAGAAAATGTTCACACAGATGTTGCACGTAGGGTGTATTGTTTAGAATATTTTACCCTATGTTGTCTATCTTGACACCACTTTGTACAGATAGGTATTGTCTGTGGCACACAAAGTAAAATAACCCAGAGGAATTGCCATGCTATGGTCTTTTGGCATGGGAAAGGCGTGGGAGTGAGGAGCTCCTCCATCCAGCACCACACTGGGAAGCAGCTGCGTCACGGCCCTGAGGCTCAGCACAGAGCCCTGGTGAACCCAGCACAGGCAATGGAAAGTGGAAAATCTCTGACTTAGCTCCAGGTGCACACATGCCAGGACCTGGAGCCAGTGAGTCGATATGCAACCCTGCTGCTTTTTAATTAAATGTATATCACAGAAAAACTTTCAACTTAGAACTACTCCAGTACTCATCCACAAGTACTCCACCTTGAAATATCCATATATTTAAAAACACTGTGCCTGTTTTCTACAAAATTGGCTTCTACTTCCTTCCTTCTTCAACAGTAATCACATTACCTACTGAATGTGAAATACCAGGCTTAATGATTTGGGGTTTTTTGGCTATGCACAAAGGGGGAATTTAAAAGGGGCATTATTTTCACACCAAGATCCAGAAATCCAACAGACTCTGAATTATTTAAAGAAACATTTTAACAGATACCAGGCAAGAAAAATTTCAGCTTTAAAGAACTAAAGCAAGCTATCAGTTACTGAAACACTGAAAGACATTAAACCAATAATGGCTGTGTATCAACTCCCAAAAGACTATTCATGCATTAAAACAAGAAATACTGCACTTTCTTGGAAAGGCACATTGCTATAACACACATGGGCTTCAGAAACATAAAAGATCTCTTTAGGCATGTTTTTGTAGAAGGAATTAACTAAGGATCAGTTTCAATTTGAATCCTTATTTTGTTTGTGTTACACTGTGCTTTTGGCGCAGCCATGTCTGACCAATTCACACTCTTCTTGAGTTTGAACCAAACCCTGGGACTGAGGGAAAGGTTGGTCAGCCCCAGGCCAGCTTCCCCCTACTGCCCTGGTCACCCTGCCACCCCCTAGCAAACCCTCAAAAGAGCCAATATCCCAGGGGCTGACAACAGGATCAGGTTGCATCACAGGATTTAACACATACAAGTCCTGCAGAATCACTTTCTGGTGCCGCAGTCCCAGCTGGGGTGGACACGCATCTCTTTGGGAATTTAAGGGTGAAAATAACATGGGTGACTTTGCACTATAATCAGATCATTGCAGTATTTCCACCCAAATGGCTCCTTTAGGACCGTAATGGAAGGGGTAAGTAAAAGGAAATCTCTGTAACTCATTCCAAGCTTAAATCAAATCAGAGGGATAAACCGTGTTTTCTTTTAAAGTCACATATATGGTACATAATGTGCTATCATACCAAGTCTTAATACAAAATGAAAAACTTGGTTCTGTTTTCTGTAAGTAGCAAAGTAGTAACTTGGGATTATCCTTCCGGCTTTTTCATGTATCACAGACTCAATAGGTTAGTCTTGTTTTTTAATACGTTATCATTAAGCAGACATGGCATGCCCAGAGACAGAAAGCTCTTAGCAGAAAAGGCAAAGATCCAAATTCAGTGCATCCCAGTCCATGGGACTCTGCTACCTACTCAGTTGGATGCTAACTGACTTCGTCTGCCAAGGAGAGACCTCAGCCAGCTGATCCAGGAGAAAGACGCTCATGCTACTGATACAGGCATGATGGGAAGAGGACAGATTTCCCTGTGAGAACCACTGACCACCCAGTGTTCTGCAGCTGTGGGTGCATTCATGCCCACCAGTCACACAGCCCTGAGTGTCCCAGCCCCAGATCATGCCAGTGCCCACACCGGGCTGGCTATGCTGTGCAACCCTGGGCTGATTTCACACCCTATCCTACAAATCACTTCTGTGGAGTGTATCTGATTTTTAATGGAATCTAAATATTTCACATAACACAGAATTTTGGCAACTGTACTTTGCCTCACTGTGGGTCATAGAAATCACAAGCTAATGTTTTAAGATTTCCCAAAGATCAAGCATTTACTGATCAGAGCTTGATACAAAAGAGGTTGAAATATTACTTTAAATGTAATTAAGTTTTATTTCCCTAAAAATCACATTTTCTCCTGCATTAGAATTTACTCACGATTGCAATTTTAACTTACATGCAATTTGAGTTAAATGAAGCCTGTTTACATATAATGCTTAGGTTTGTAAGTAACCAGAAGCATTCATAAAAGGCACTGTGTGAAGGCAGACCCATCCCAAGTAACTCAGTGCCTACTAATGATGTTCACATCAACACAACACTCCCTACAAGCCCTTGGCAGCAGGGTGACTGAGCACATGAGTGGTGCCAACCCAAGGGCCATCTGGTACCACCCGTGATATAGTAAAACTGTTTGCTGCTGGAAATATCTGTTGGCATTTAGTTGTGTTCTTATGAAAAACAAGTACCTCAATGCCTGGAAATGCATCTGTAGAAAACTTGCTTCTGGTAAAAAGGACTCTTGTCTAGCAGAATTCACCGTATAAAATTTTTCAGCATTGCTGTTAGCTGGATTATAGTCTTACAAGATAAAATTATGACAATACCAAACAAACCCCTCACCTATTATCTGAAGTTCTGAAAAATGAAATTAGGAAAAATTAATACAAAATCAGTACAAAAAAATGTGAAAGCCTGGGCCAGAACCTCACTGACTGTAAAGCTGGTGCAATCCTTCTGCCTGTATGGATCTGCAACCACAGCTGCTGCCTCTGTCCTTCCACACCCACAGTTTTCACCTATGCATTCAAGACCCCTCACACAGGTGATGGATGGATCACCAGTTCACACATCTCCCAGAGCTGGCACTTGAGCAGAGATAACCTTTAAACACTTGAATTGAGACAAATAAGGAAACAAAGCAGGCATTTCTTTTCCCAGCTTCAGTGCAGCCAGGCACCAGCAGTGTCCCAGTCAGATGCATGGAGCAAGTCCTACCCAGCCCTAGCAGCTATCTGTTCTCAATGCTGGAGTGGGCCTGGATTTGCAGCTTGCCATTCCCTGGGCAGAGAGGCCATCCCCAGCGTCAGTACATTGTGCCCATTTCTGGCTCTGGAAGGGACCATAGTACAACTAATACATATTAAAATGCCATCATTCCCATACTGCAACCTTGAGCTGTTTAGTGGTTACACAGTACCCAGCCAGACCGTGGCATTACGGACCAGGCAGAGGAAGCTTCCAGCTTTGCAGTCAAGAAAGCTACAGAAATAATTCTGACATGCTTTCTCAAGCATATCTTGAATAATCTGTGCATAATTCTATATAAAACACGTGACAACGCACTGCTGAGGGAAGCTTTTATTGCTGCCTTTCAAAACCAGTTGAATGGACAAGGCTTTCCCATATGCCGTGGGTGGGTGCATCCCACCATCTTTGGTCAAGCCCTGCACCTAACCCCTGCCTGTGCCCACCAGCAGGTCCATGTCCCCCACAGCACAGGGCTGGCAACATAGCAAGGCAGCGACCAAACCCACCCGGGTACAGTGAGGGAAGCATTCTCATTAGGCATGCTGTGCAATTAGCTTCAGTCAGCTGAAAACACATTAGCTTTGCCTTTCTACATTTGTGTTTCCAAAGTCTTGACTCCCTGGTTTACTGCTCAAATGCTAAAATTCAGCTCTCCTTCCAAGTATCTCCTAATATTGTAATCTAAAAATAACTTGAAATATATTTTTCAAGAGCTTTTACCCTCCCCCCCAAAAAAATGTTTAAAAGGAAACAACTTTAAATGTTACTACAGAGTAAATAATTGCTGTTGCTTTTGTTGTAGATAAATCACTTTTAATTTAAATTAAAAAAAAAAAAAGATCAAAAGTAATATTAATCATGCTGGCGAGGGAGCCAAAGGACATTCCCAGACATTAACTGCTTTCCAAATATGAAAAACATATTAAATATCTCTCTTAAAACAAGATGTTTTCCTCATGTTTCCTTTGGGGAAAAGCTGGGTGCATTCCTCACGAGGCTTGTCTTGGGCATCACCTGCTTGGCTTGACCTGGGGAACACCAGCACAACCTGGCACGTAAACCTTCCCACATTAAACCTTAGGAATACTCCTCGCCACCAGCCCAGGCACCCAGCAGGCTCCAGCACTGGGACATCCCTGTCTGGGACAGGGCAGGGTCACAAAGCTCCAGTGGCACAGCCATACAAGGTGCCCACGCTACCTCAACCCCCACTGCCCATCACCAGCCTGTGTCAACTGACCATGGCAGCAGAGCCTGGTTTACACATGAATGCACTGGAAGTTGTCCTGTTTCTGCAAATAAATTTATCCCAGACTTTTATAAGAAAGCACACACATGGAAACTCCTCCCGCCCCATGCAGCTGTCGCCACAGCACACGTGGACCAAACACCACAGACAGATTTTGCTGTTATTTAATCATGACCTTTGAGTTCTGTTGCCATAGGATCAGAGGCAGAAGGGGGGGAAATGTGCTCCAGCAGCATAAGGAAATGCAATTAGGCTTAGGCCCATATAAGATCTAGTAAAGCCGTTTTCCCTTCAGCCAGGTTCGTGCAGGCTGACGCAGAAGCCCAATGCTCCTTCAGTTATTTTCACTTCCCCAGCACACACATTAAGAGTGGAAAAACATACGAGTCAGTAGGAAGGTGCTGCCTCAGGCACACAACTTAAGAGTAGCAAAGCAGCAGTAAATCCACAATTTGAACTCGTTACTGAACTAAAAGAAGTGGGGAAATGATACTCAGTGTTGTGTATTGGTCATAAAGGCCATCAAAAGAATCACTTCTCCCAGAGGGTTTTTTCCCCTTTTTCTCTCCCCAAAGACTTTTTAATGATTTAAGGATACATCAAGAATATACAGACACTTTCTCTCCTTAATGGGAACTGGGGAATCACACTGCCAGTCCAGCCACCAGCACCTGACAGTGGGGCACACCAGGTAGCAGTGTAGGACGTAGGGATGTCCTATGGATGATGCCACCAGCAGCTGCACCCCAGGATTCTGCACCCCACTACCCACTCCCAGAAGTGCTCGATACCTCAATGCCCATTTTCCCTAATGCCCCCTCATACTGTTCCTTACAAGTAGACATGGGTTAAACCCATGAGGTTTGTGACCTGCAGCCTCCCTGCAGCACAGCCGCAACACACTGAACCTCTGCAACAAGGCTGGTGTCCCCACTACTGAAAGACAGAGTTCTAGCTAAAAAGAGAGGAGCAATTTTGTTTTCCTAGCAATAAAGGCTTCTCACTGCCCATCAGTAACTCCTTCTCCCCTTCATTTACCCCAGGACAGACCCACAGTCACAGAAAGGCTGCCAAGCAACAGCCAAATCTACTGCCGGATTTGGTTTGTGTATTTATTTTTAACTGAAGCCAGTTACCCTAATTATTTTTAAAGCATGTGAATTCTGGTCACGTGAATTAGACTTTTCTGTCAAAGTAATTTTCCTGAAAAAGCTGTTTTTCTGGAATAAGCTTCTCATCTGCTAATCCACCGAAGCCGTAGTGGTGGCCAGGATGAATGAATACAGGTTTTCTCTCAGATGCGCAAAGAAGAATTTTATTAGGCTAAAGTGTTCACGTATGATTAGAATAACAGAACGAATAGTTTATTTGTGAAAGAACTGACATAAAAACAATACCCAAGTCCTCAGCAGATAGCAAGCCTTTTAGCAAGGAGTATTAAAATAGAAAAACAAACAAAAATATCACCAAAAAACACATAGGTCCCTTACTTTTTCAATCGACTTTATTCTCTCTCCCTCACTACTATCTTTTTTTAAAAGAACAGCAATAGTATTTCAACTTCTACCAACTCCTAAGAAATTAGAATTTTGCACGTTTATCATCTCTTGTAAGAAAAAATTCTAAGTGATACAAGGCACACGAAGCATGGTGCAAAGTGATACAACATGTTGGAAAGTTCGTAATTACAGATCTTTAAAATATTCCTGTGAGAAATATATGATAATGCTCTATTCCCCTGCACCTTGTAAAAGCAAATTAAGAGCATCACAGGATTTGTAAAACACAGCTGTTCAGTATCTCACATCAGTATAGTAGTGTACTGCATGGTCTGGTGGTTACAAATCCCACTCAAGCAGGAATTAGCTGTCCCTAACTTACCTGCCAGCTCCCAGGCACAAAGCTCTACGCTTCAGCAATGGTTGATGGCACTTACATCACCCACAGAAAACCAGGATGCAGAGGATGCTTCTGATGTGGGGTGTTAGGAGTCATAGGTGGTAGCCGGGCTCCCTCTGCATCCTTCATGTGTCCTGTCCTGGTATTGATAGGACCAATAAAATCTGTGAGGTGTGTGAGCAGTAGAACCCAACAATGCCTGTCCTGGACTGTGATTAGAGTGCGGAGTCTTGAGGGCACCAGGGCTGTGCCCAATCTGGTGGAATGCATGTCCTTTTTCGAATAAGACCCCCAAAAAAGGAGCCTACATAAACTATTACTGTTTTCTGATTCACTGTTAGATTAAGACTCAAACAGAAAATATACAGCCTCAAGCTATTTTCAAAATATTTCAAGAAGAAAAGACAAATATTTAATTTATTGATATAAACTTCTGGCCAAAAGTACTTTAGCCCATACCCTCAGCTTTCTGTCTGCAGGTGTGCCTATGCCACTGCCAATATGGACAACAGACCCATCCCCCTCAAGACGCAGCCCATAACTGACACAGTAAAAAACAGAAAGAAAATATTAATAAATAAGGCTTCTCCCAACCTTTTTTACCTTTCCTATGAAAGAGAGAGTTATCCCTGCTCCAGAAGTACTTAGATAAGCTCATGCAGAATGCCTACAGGCTACAGTTTTTCATTTTCCTCTTGGCCGATCTACAACTAAGCTGCCAAAACAAACAAACGTAGCCTTCCAGTCAGGCTCAAAATGAACCAGCAAACTGAATTTTTTTGTCATAAAAGGAAGTAAAAAAATAAGCAGGAACAGTTAAAACACTTAAAATATCAACACTTTTTTCCAGAAGGGAAAATAAATTTATGAAGACATGTTATTAATCGATGATTTCAGATGCTAATTACACAGCCCCCAGTGCATCCAACGCAGTACCACAGTCACAGTCTTCTAAAGTCAATGAAGAGAAGTTTGGCCCCGTGACATCAGAGAACAAAATATAGACATTTTAGGTCAGAAGAGGAACAAGCACATATTTTGGATGTGACCTCATCTAACTCATTCTTTGCAGAGAAGCAACTGCATTAAAATACAAGGGATTTGAGTGACATTTTTGCTGCCCAGTGAAAGCTCCAGAAACAACCTGGAGAGGAATCTAAAGTTTCCCTGCTGACTCAGAGCTGCAGGGATACCCCAGGGTCAGCTGCGCAGCCAAGAGCCATCTCGGCTTTGAAGAGCTGCTATTGATACTGTCTGGAGACACCGAGTTTTCTCCAGAAGACTCAGACTATTTCCATTTCTAGACCTAATTTGAACTTTGAATGACTAAATATTTCATTGTGTACTGAAGACGCAAAGGATGAGCTTTTATAAAATGCTCAAAACACAGTAAGCAAAATGAAGATAACGTCGACCTGGAGGGTCCAACTATCACCTCCTATCACCTATCAACTGGCAATGCCAGTCAGCACATTTCAGTGCTATTGCTATTTTGGCACATTTCTGCCTCTGGCAGGCCCATAACCACAAGCCAAGCTAAGCCCTGAGATCCAGCACGGCATCTGCAGGCTGCCCCAACCAGCACCAGTACAGCATCCAGCATGTGCCAAGCCAAGTAAGATGTTTCCCTGAACCAATGTACCATGTACCAACTCATGCAAGAGATTGATTTCTCTGACCTCTTGGTTCATTAAAAATAATGTCCCTTTTATTTACATAATGCAAACTACTTGTTCTTCAGAACTGATGAGGTATAGCCACCACCAGATTACATGCTGACCACTCTAGCAGGAACCTCAGTGAAGCCCATGGAGCACAATAGCTTCAATGGTTTGGCCATCTGACATGGGAACAGTCCTGAAGATTACTCCAGCATCCATCAAACCAGCCCCCAAATTACATATCCGATGGGAAACAGCTTTCCATTTTTCTTTGCAGCACTTGGGAAACTGAAGATGCAAACCTCACATAAAGTACTGCTATCTCATGTTCTTGGGATGAATATTTCAATGGAAATATTCATAGAGAACCATCACGAAGGAAGCCATTTGTATACATTCAAACTGCTCTGCTCTTCTGAGGAGTTAAAAATTCCCAAAGACCAGCAGGATAAGACAAAGAAGTACAAGTAATGGGTATCCATGCATGAGACAGCTGACCTGGAGAATGAAATTCTTTGGTTTCACTTCACTGTAAAATGTTCCCAAAAAGCTCTGCCCAGGAAAAAGCATGGCAAATATACATATTTCCAGGTTTGTGACTTGCCTTGCAGTACATGGCAAAATGAAAGATGCCCATGAATGTGCACAACTTGTTTTTTTCTGCTTGTAAGATTGATTTCACTTAAGTTTGTAACAGAACTCTTTTTTCAAGCTAAAAGTATACAGCAGGTTTCTTACAGAAGGTGTAGCTGTGTCCCCATCCTTCAGTATGTGAGTTTTCATTATATTTGAGTTATAACTGAGCACACATATCCTGCTTCATTTATCTCCACTCTTCTCATTTAATTACTCTGTAAAGCACCTCAAGTACTTTAAAACACCAGTACACATTTTCAGGTTAGCTCAGTAGAACCTAGACGAGGGATGTCTGGGAAGCTGTATCTTGGAATAAGACTGCAAGTCCCAAATATATCTTGGAGCAGTCCAGCACTGTTTCAACTTACCAGCACTTAAGGCATCAGGCAGGTTGTACACAGCCCAGAAATCCTCCAGCAGCAGATCACACTGAGCACTTTGCATAAGGAAACTGAGAAAAAGGATGGCAGTCAGCAGCCCATGTCTCAGACATCCCTTCAGAGGGCTTCCAACCACCCTCCCTGTTCCTTGTGATGCAACTAAAGCACATGATCTTCTTTCCCTGGGGCAGGTTTTGTCATGCCGGTTGCTTATAAACATGGCCCTAGCATATATTTCAAATTCTTGTTACGAACAGCGAGGTACCAGTATGAGAACAGCCCTTGCTGCATCTCTGTACATCATTTTTGCTTACCATAATTAAAAAAGAAATTCTGCTCTTTTTATTTCTGCAGTGTCAACACACACAGAGAAGCACAGACTGGAGCCTGCCTGCCTGATGCACAATAAATGGAAACACTCAGAGTAAACTCTGACTGTAGAGCCCTTATTACCAACGATAATGTATGAGATGGAAAAAAAACAGATGCATTCTTAGAAGCCAGAGTCTGCAGTTAAGGGAAAAAGGAGAACAAAAGTTAAACCCAGGCATATCTTAGCTTGTAAACTGCATTTTGCTGGAATCATTGAAAAAGAAAAAGGATTCCATGATGTCACTTTTACAGTCAATGTTCTGACTATAACCACGCTTTACTGACCTGCCAGTTTGAAGTACTAGCACACCAACTCACCACTTTGCTGCATAAAACAGTGTAAAAGTACCAATTTTAAATAAAAAGCCCATTTTCTGATTCACATACAAGAAAGTACAAATCCCAAGTATCTGCTGTGTCAAGTAAAATACATAAAGCATTATCAGAAAAACACACTGGAAAAATGTGAGTGCCACATAAAGCAGTCTGGAAGAGTAACTTAAAATGACTGATATGATACTTGTCTTACTTTTATGTCCTTTTGCCCTTCTTTCAGTTACTGCACTCATTTCCCTTTTTAAAAAAACTACTCCCCTTTATACACTGCCTTTATTCAACTCAGAGGATAACATAGCATTAGTAGAATAGGTAGGCAAATATACAGACCAAAGCAGGATACAACATACATCACACTCAACTCCTCATGAAGGACATGGTTTGACTGGGAATTTGTGTGGTTAGTAAGGCAGAATTATCAAATTAATAAGAAATCTGTATGTTCTCGTAATTATTATACTCATGTGGAAGGCAGAGAGGGTGCAGAGGGGAGAGGAATTATTTCTACAACATGTATCTTAAGACAACTGCAAATCCAATACAGAACCAGAACAGAGTAAATCGCTGGAACACACATTTCCAGGATTTCACTATTATTCATACACAAAGGCTTCAAATAGCTAGTAATTTAGACACAAACAAAATGAAACATTGTCCACAGAGATTTCTGTACCCAATCCTTGAATAAACTTAGCATATAAAATAATGTAGTGTTATGTGTATTTTATAACAAGTGGTGGATTTCCTGTAGAAAGCTGAGGCAAGACCCTGTCCTGGACACCAGCAATGTTTGTGCAGGCCAACAACATGCCAGAGAAATGGAGAGCACCACCAGTCTAAGGCACCAAGAGAGGCACACACCAAGTCTGCAGGTGACCTCAGGACCACCACTGGAGTAGCCTCTCTTCTTTTTAAAAATAAAATAAAATAATTCAGCTGAAAACTAGGGGGAAGACACATAAAGCATGCAGCATCATACACCTGACAGCCCCGTGCAGAGTAGCCTCCACTAATGCACAAGTTCCTCTTGAACTACTCCACCTGACAGAGCCACTGCATTCCCATCAGACAAAGCCAAGACACTTTTGTTACTGAGAACAGACTCATTTTCAAATTGGACATCCAGCTCAAGTTTTGAGCAATGACAAGATTTCACTCCCCAAGAAACACAGGCTCTTCATCTCTGTACACATACAGATGGAGATATGAGTTCCCTTCTGAAAACAGGCGTTGATCAAAGACACATTATTGAGCTCTGTGGTGGTACCACAACCACAGTTAATGGTTTCTGAAACATGGATCACATCAGTCTGAGGCAGCAAGAAGAAGAAAATTCTTATTGTTATGGACAACTAAGTGCTTCCCTGGAGAACTAAATTTCATCCTGCCCCAGAAAGACTTCTACAAAGTTAAACCACTTGGTTAAATCAGATTTGCCAGAGGTATTCTCTAATTGTATGTTCCACAGATACTGACCTCCAGCCCACTAATAGGGGGTGGCACTGTCAATGTGCTGTGTATCTTTAGATACTAAGATAATGGGATTTGTTTTCACATGCAGAGTGCTCAGCAGCGCTAGATGCTTTGAATCACACAGTCCAGATAATTTTCAATTTAATCTCATGGCGATTCTGAGTGAACCCTGCTTCTGACATTCCCATAATTAGAAGTGTTCGGGATTACACTGTAACAACATTTTTTTTATTTAGCATTTTTGTGTGCAGTTAATAACTTAGACTAAAAATAAAACGTATGTACATAAAATATATATTGCAATATATATTGCACTGTGAAAACCAAGATATTTTTAATGTAGTCTTTCATTTGAATACTTTATTGAGGTCATGCAGAGCTTCTATCTCTTTATATGGGTAACTAGAAGCAAAGAGGAATTTGTCATGATAACATGAAAATAAGTATGGTGCATTCATACAAGACCAAACACTGAAGTAATAAAAAGGAAGGAAAACTACACAGCAGGACAGATATTTCCAGCATTAATGTAGCATTTTTACCTGCTGTGCAGACAAAAAATACTGTGTACATGAATTAACACTTGTTGTTATTTGTTTTCTCACCTTTATAGAGCAGAAGCCCTATGCACATCTTTACTTTCAACTAATATTAAGAAATATCCATACCTGCGAAGATTATTTCCATTTCTACCCACATGTGGAAAATGTGGTTATCATGTATATTTCCCAGGAGAAAAATTCTAAAAGTTATGCCAAAAAATAAGAACTGTCTTCTTGACTCTCAGCCTTTTATCACTAAAATATCTTTTAAAAAATATAAATTAATCTCACATCCTTGGAATGCTTGTCCAAATGCCAATAATAAGGTCTAAATCAATTTAATAACATATCATCTATACTTGCTGGTGTAGTAAAGCTCAGCAGGGAGCTCCTGGACTTTATGTAGGTGGAGACTGCTCTCTGATTTCTTAATGTTTTGCATTAACATTCTTTTAAGATTAATACAAGCCTAAAAACAGTCCTGCATGGGTCACACATTTATTGTCATCATCATTCCTCTCACAATGTTTAACTAGTTTCTCATAGATAAGATTTCTAAAATATGTTTTCATGGTAGAGAGTTACATTTTAATGTCAGAGCAAAAACCATGAAAGGAGATGGTTTTGCAAAAACAAAAAACATTATCTAAGCATAACAACAAAAGGCATAGTATTGCCAAACTCATGATTATCACAGCAAATGTAGAACAGATGATGGGACAACAGATCAATCTATGAGGATAATTCATCACCCTACTCAACTTCACTGATGCCACTCAGGCAACAGAAAGGAAGCAAACCCTATTCCATTTTCTCAATCGTGAAGGTCTCCTTGGGAAAGGCATGACAGAAACCCGAGGTGTCTGATGACATTTCTTGGTGCCCTGGGAGCATGGATCTTGGACACAGATGAGAACCTGCCAGCACTCAAGAAAGCTATAATGGTTCAGATATACACCTTCTCCTTAAACAAATTCGCACTATAGCATGACTGTCACCTCTCTTCTATCTCTTTCCTCCTGCTTCGTCACCCCAGTCATGTTCCCTTTCTCTGACATGTAGGTCCAACCATAAGACCAAATAAAGTCAGTTTTACTGAATTATACCTTTCCATTTTTGCCTTCAGACATTCCCCATTTCTCCCAACTCATCTTCACAAACCAGCGATCACCATGTTTAGACTTACAGCTTGGCCATTACCCAAGTCTCATTTTTCTATTTCTTCCATCAAATCTAACTTGATGCTCTTCCTGCCTGACATTATTAGGACACAACTTTTCCTTTCCATCCAGCTAAATGTCTTGATCAAGCCTTTATCACATAACATCATAAATCCTACAACCTTTTTCTGTACAGCCTTGATAAATGCAATCTTGTTCAAATTCTACCCATTTAAAGTTTCCTCAATAATTGTTTTCTTTACTTTTTTTATATGTGACAAATCGATCTTTGCAGTTCTACCTTCAGCTTACTCTTTTTACAGAAAACAAAACTATGCATATTTTTAAGGTACTTCATCACTTACAGAGTTACAAGTTTATAAAGGGCCTTGCCTTTATTTTTTGTTCACTGTTAAAATCTTTATCTTCACTCCACCAAAGATGTTTGTCAGTTTATTTTGAAGTAGGGTATTTTCACCTTCTCTCATAACAGAAGCATCACAAATATCAGAATTCAATCAGTTATTGCTGTATCATTTTATATCAGAAGATACATGCATCATACTTCACTTAGCTCAGCAAGTAAAATCAAAGTGTTTTCAAATCTCTGGCATTCTTACAAGAAGCAATGATAAAACAGTCCTGGCTGCCTTTGTTCTGCTAATTAGGAGGAAAAAAATCTTGGGATAAGTTTTTCCAGTGAGTGCATTAGTGGATACACAGTACAGTAACACAGTACCATAAGAAACTTAATAATAGATAATTCTGTCTTTCTGCTTTCTTAAGTCTGCCACAAAGCTGCAGTAATTAGGATGATGAAGTCTAAGCAGTCCCAGTAAATTAGGCTAAATCTGGTATCAACACAGTTGGGATACTTATTTGCATGTTTAAATTACTCAAGTGACTAATTTCATAATTTTCTTTTAAATTGCTGAATGCCTTACTTTTAAAATTAGTCCCCTGAGAAGCAGAAGCACAGTGCATGGTGCTGTTAAAGTTAAAAACTTGTTATACTTTAGAAGATTATCATAACATTGCATACATTATTCCTTATTTAATAAAAATTTAATTGTGCATATAATTTGATAATTTAATGCCAATAATTTGTTATACAGATCTAGAAAGCATTCATTTGTTTTTTTTCTCAGAGGTGGGGGGAGAGTTACATTCAAAGTCTCTGTAAATAAACATTCTTATTATAACCCAATTTTGCCATATTTTGCCTGCAGTCCTCCTAAATGGGTTAAGACTCATACCCAGTGAGTATCATGAGTATCATGCCCTTTTACTGTTACTCAAATGTCCTTAAGTCCAGCCTCCTGTTCTTGTGGAAGATGCCAAAGACTAGGACAGTCTGCCTTGCTTCATTAATGAAGTTCTGATGATGCTCTTTGGGCACATCTTCAACACAAGACCACCACAATAGAACACCACAGAAAGCTATGACAGGAATGAACGGCAAGTTGTTGCCATCAGAGGCTAAATTCTCCCCCACTCCTTTTCCACTGATGTGCACTTTTTAGCAGAAAGACAGATCTCTGGAAACCATTACAAACAGTGACTACAGCAAAACTGAACCTGTTTTCTACAGAAGCTGACTCATTATGACCTTCTAAAGTGCCAGATTCCATATACTGTGCCAAAAAGCCACACTAAACAATATCTGTTTATTTCTTCACACAGGGATAAAAAAAAACAGCAACAGGGAGCACTCACTCAAACTGCATGGGCAATGGTGATTTGCTTGGCATACAAAACAGGTAAAGCAGAGAGCCCCACGGGTAAAGACACTGTCGCTGTAATCCTCAGTTCTGTGAAGTTTCTACAATACATTGACTTCAGAAAAAAAAGAAACCTGGCAGGTTTTACTGGTAACCTGGATCAATCCTTGTATGACTCTGGGTTTCATACATCCATCTCCTTGCATCAAAAGCAGGTTTGTGACACTGACTTTGCCAGTTTGGTGTACCCTCCAAAATACACAGATGCTATGTGTAGATTTTAATAACACTGCAAATGGCCACTGGAAAAAGCAGCATCTTTTCCAACTTCAAAAGCATTTGGAAAATCCCATTTTGTTATATCATTGCCAGTTACTGTATCTGGCAAACTAGCCCCTTGACTGGTTTGTTGATAGGCAATCTGATTTTCCATATCCTGTGTGGAAAAAGTGAACCCAGGACCCTCCTGATGGAAGTAAAACTCACTCAACACGATCACAGGAATGACAAATTAGTTATCTTCGGTAGAAATTATGAGAAAATGTTTTT
The DNA here is from genome assembly GCF_033815535.1 of Pezoporus flaviventris. NCBI lineage: Eukaryota > Metazoa > Chordata > Aves > Psittaciformes > Psittacidae > Pezoporus > Pezoporus flaviventris. The sequence goes on along the minus strand of NW_026893213.1, from coordinate 184,636 downwards.
CTCCTGTGTTCTACTGACACATTATGTCTTTCTTGTTTCCTAACTTGGCTCTCCAAGGACCTCACTGTCTCCAAAGACAACAAGGACCACCGTTAAAGTTCTACACCCTCCTTCTCATATACACCATGGCAGCCCTTGGGATTTAACACCCATCTACCTTGCACTAATCATTCTGTATTACCCATGGTGCTGCTTTATGTCTGCAGGGGACACCCCTAAGCCCTCACTTGAAATCATGGCTTCTCTGCACCAGGAGCAGATGCTGTTCCGATAAATTCTGATCTAGACAGATGAAACTGCCAAACAGTAACAGACTGGCTACAAACAGAATGTTGGAACTAGTCTGCATAACTCCTGCTTCACTGTACTCTTGTTTAGTTCCCTCATTCTTTATTTCATTTTACTTTTTATACTTCTAGTTTCCCTGGCCAAATATAACAGCAAGGTTTTCAAAAAGGCTGTTTCTGGTAAATTAATTTCTATCCTATTCTTCTAGAGAATAGGAAGACATCCTCTGAACACAACAGTGATATGAAAATTCAAAAGTCCATATATTTTACAGTGCTTACAGTATTTGCTTCAAGAAACAAGAGCAATACCCACTCCTTCCAAAACTGAGTAACACAAATCCCACACCCATGAGCCCAGCAGCAAGTCATATTAATGTGTTGTCAAAAAGCTTAATCGAGTTACTACTTCACTAAAAAAAAAAAAAAGGCATTTTTCTATAGCAAATTAAAAAAAAAAAGTCCTAATAAATTTCCACACAGTGTTAAAACTGTTAAAACCTGCACATACCCAACATTGGCTTTCTGTACACAGAGAGGAAAGGGTTCTTTTTCTCACATGAAAACAAACTTTTCATAGAACCTAGTTTTCACAGAACTACACTAACTGCCTCATGCAAAGGTCAATGAAGTACACACAGCAACCTTCTAAAGCTTACTGCTGAGAAAACTGACTTTTAAATCTGGTAAGCCTATATGAAATCTTAATATAACATACAGATGACCTTACTAAGCTTCCCTACCTTCTATAAATTTAAATTAATTGTATCATTTTATTTAAGTTTCCAACTTGCTGTGGTGTATTAGCATATTAAAATTAACTCTGCAGGCTGTAATCACTTTACCTTAATAAAAAAACTTACCAAGGCAAATTTGATGAAATTATAGTACCCCCTTGTGGTGTTACCTTCATACCCCTGTAGAACATTTCTTAATATTATAGTCTAAAAAAATCTTCTATCAAGCTCAGTAGATAACTAATTAACCTTTTCTAGAATCCAAGATGAGCAAAGGGAAATTAAAAGGACTATCACCAGAATGTGGGAATGGATGAGCTAGAATGACATTTTTGCACAAGCTGAGAAAGGCATCTTTAGTAAAAACCTTATGCATCTTTACATCACCAAACACAGCATATAATGCTTTAACATGAAAACAACACTTGGATAATTGTCTCCTTAACGAACCACCTGTAAAGAATGCTTTCCACCAAAAATCAAAACCCCACACTACGCAAAAAACCTACAACCAAAACCCAATCATCTTATCAGTTACTAAAGTAATTTAAGAGTTTGCCATTCAGTGGTCATATCTCACCTTGTACAATGTTTTCCTCACTTAATTTAAATTACTCTGTCTCTTTGATTCCAGGGCCCCCTCGACAAAACACTTCAGACTTCCATTCTCTAATATCTATACATATACACACATACATCCCCCTTTTCCTCTGACCTCACTAGACTCTCATGAAAACAGGCAAACAAACAAAAAGCATCAATAGATTTTCAAAGCAGGTCAAAACAAGAGTGTGTTTTGTATTCTCTATTCTTTCTATTTTGATTCCAAAGAGGTACGGGATTTCTTGAGATTAAAACACCCACTCTGTAAGTCTGTCCTATCTAAATATTATCACCTATTAAAAACCTATAGACTGGCAGCCATACACCCAGCTAGATTTACCTTTAGAAAGCTGAGGTCCCTGCACCTAGTTGTTCCCAACACTTAGCCAGCACTGTTAACAACAGCAGGATAATATCAAAAGCCTCAAACAAAGAAATTCTTTAGATGCCATGTGTTTTGAATTTTTTGTATACCTGTACAAACAAGATGCACTTTTAAAAAACATTATCATGAAAATTGAGGCCTTAAAATAAAATCAAGAGAAGATTACCCCATTTTCCTCAAGACTACACAGTAACAGTCTCAACCAGTATTTGGTCAAACACAAGTGAAAAAGCTGATTCATATTTTCATTAACCTACTGGCTTACTAATGTATGTGTTTACTGGTGTTTAACCTACACATGAAAATCATGGCGAAGCATGTCAAACCATACAGTTATCTACAGCCTAACACAGATAAGATGGCACAGAAATTCTGAAATACCTGCGAAAGATCATACTGCATCTGACATCAATTACTGTTGTTAGCAGTAAATGAGAGTACTTGAGATGTGCACAAGGAGTACAGGTATATTTTCAGTAAAACACCTGCATTTCAATACCTCCTTCAACAAAACTTAGTCCTGTATAACCTGCTCTAGGTAGCCCTGCCTGAACTGGGGGGTTGGACTAGATAATCTTCAGAGGTTCCCTCCAACTCTATTATAACAGAGTCTCCGATTCTGTGTGACTTTGTGATCTGTACCAGAGGGAAGCTTTCTAAAAATTATAATTACTCAGAAGAGAAACTGAGACCTGTCTTCCAAAACATTGGTTTCCCTGTCAGTTGAGTGTATACAGCCATTATTTGGCTAAGGGGCCAAAGATGTGCAGACGAGGGAATATTTGAGTAGTGTCCAAGGGAAGAAGCCATTATCACACAGCAAGCATTGAGAAGAACAGTAAATTTGGGCTGCAAAATAAAGAATTAGGCTATACAGGATTTATGATTGCCTGATAGTAAAGCCTTAATATAAGTAGAATAACAGAACTGTAGAATCATATAGGTTGGAAGACGTTTGAGATCATCAAGTCCAACCGTTAACCTGGCACTGCCAAGTCCACCACTAAATCATGTCACCAAGCAACACATCACGTGTTTTAAATACCTCTGGGGACAGTGACTCCACCACTGGCCTGGACAGCCTGTTACAGTGCTTGACAACCCTTTTGGTGAAGAAATTGTTCCTAATATCCAGTCCAAGCCTCACAACTGAGCTTTCTGAGAGATTTTCCCCCAAAATTGGTAGTAAACAGTTAGAATTTTGCCCATAACTGTGCCTATGAGAGCAAAGAGGTGATTAGTTCTTCACAACAGTAATTCTGTACCCTCACAATTATTACTGTGACATTTGACAGACCTGCTCCTAAACTCAAGGAAACACTCCTGCTCCCAAACTGTACACACAGTCCTCAGAGGCATCTCCTTACAGACCCTGACTAGCCCATACTGTTTCGCTGCCCTGACTGCAGGCCAGTTGTACAAGCTTCCTCCAGCAGAAAGACTCACGTGGGACAAGATTAGTGCCTAAGAGCTCAAGTGCCCTCCAGAAGCTGAAAACAAGGGAACGTGGAAGCATCCAAGCACCTGCTCAGTGGTATTTCACAGTTGGGGAACCCTTCTGGGACAGTCTTTTGGAACAATCTTATGGAACCATCTAGACATGGCTGTTAATTCCAAACTATTTTAATCCCATCATCTACCAAGTGCAACACATTATTTTCTGTCACAATAGAAGCAAGCAAAATAAGTTGACTTCTCCTCTCCATGACAAATTAAACTTTTCGTAGACAAAATTATGTACAGTCCTGATGTTGACTGAACAGTAACAATGGAAAAAAAGAGAAAGAGTGAAAGAAATACACTTAAGGTGATTTTATTCAGGCAAGAGAGGACCTCCTGCTTAACATTCACAACCCATCAAAAATTCTTCAAGAAAATCATATGGACCTGCATATACAGCACATGCTCATTCTTGCTCTTCGTTACGGAAAAAATAATGGAAGTATCCTGGCTTCAGGACGGACTGGTTTAATTCTTTTTCAGCACTCAATTCTGCCTTTCGTTTTCCTACTGTCTGTGTGAAATTCTATGGAAAGGCATTGTTGTTAAACAGCAGTGAGTGTTATTCTCACAGCAGTGTACACTAATAATAATTCAGCATGGTGTCACGAAAGGCTGTGAGCTCTTAGCTGAATTTATTTGAAAAATAAAGTTTGTTTTTTTTCTTGGAGATCTTTACTTAAGTCAGCATGGAACTCTTGTAAAAGAGAACTACCAATAAGTCACAACTACCAAGGAACAGCCTTTTTATTTTATTTTGTTATTCCTTGCTCACCATGACAACATAATAAATGAGCCCTGAGAGACTAGAAGTTCATAACTATTTAAAATTTTATATTTTATCTTTCATTGTATGTTTCCAGCCACAATATTCATTATCTATTTTTTAAAACCCTTTTCAGTGTCTCCAAGTGAAATACTCCGATTTTCAACTGCACTATACAATAACCAGAAATACATCTTTAGCTGTGATTCTGGATAAAAGTTTACAAAACCAGTCTTATTGTATTTTTGTGATCCATCAATAATTAGTTGCTCCTGTAAAAGCAAAGCAACAAGCCAACAGTTTCAACATCTGCTTTTTCAATTTTTGTTTCGAGTTCTGCTGGATGTTTCTGTACTGTTTCATACATGACTAATAGGAAAGATACAAGACTAATAGGAAACATAGCTGCAACTTCACTTATGGTTGGTTTCAGTTAACAGATGGTCTTTAAACTATCTAACATAAAATAATACATTTTAGAAAAACTGCCTCCAAAACTGCTTCATAAAATAAAGTATTTAAATTCCCCCCCCCCCCCCCCCCCAAAGCTTTGGGATCTTTCAAGATACCACACTAGAGGAGGCCCCAGGATTTTAAATTAATAAATAAATAAATAAATAAATAAATAAATAAAACTTAATTTCTGACCTTAAATCTCAGAGGCTAAAGGTTTTGCAATGTAAGTATCATCAGAAGTAGCATATACAGCTATGCAAGAAGGTGGGCCTCCTAGACTACATCTTTTCTTGCTAAATTTAAAGTGCCAGCATAAAACCACAGCAGAGGTCTGCAAAGTCCCTGTGCTACAGGTGACTGCCACAACAGGTCAGCCAAACCTTTAGTTTCAGTAAGCTAGGACAGCAGTCATAGTGGGGTCTTCTGGCTGCTTCCTTCTGCACCTGAACTAGGGTGATAATAGAACAAGTCCTGCTTTCAAACTCTTTAATGTAGCATACAGTGAACAAAAATTGGTTGTCCCACACACCTCTGGTACAGTTGAAGAGCATTTACCCAAGATCAATAAATAGGTTTGGCAAGACCTGTGTTCCACATTTCTTATTCTGACAATTTTTGCCCTGTTCTAACACTTGCCTACAAACCTGCTACTGACCACAGTCAAAGAAAATGTAGCAGACCTCTGGTCCTTTCATTCAGTGTGGTTTGTTCATAAAACACCACGTTCAAGAGCTATGTGATCACTTTCCCACGAGTGCAATCTGTTTACAGAACAGTTTTTCTTAAAAGACTGTCTATAAGAGAAACCAAGAATAAAACCAAAGAAGCAACTATTATCCAAAATGCCTTCCAAGCGCATCCACCACCATTTGCGTAACTTGGGGACAATCAGGTACTACTGCAGCACTGCTGTAGTTATATGGGTATGAAAAGTGTGGCACTGATTTAAATATGAACAAGCTTTAATGCCTCTGACCTTTTCCAGACTCACTCTTCCATGTGTTATGACAGCAGCCCAACTGAAGCCAAAACATCAGGAGCAACTTCACACAGTTTCACGTTTACAATTAAAGATCATTCTATCCAAAACTGTATTGGAATGTACCTTTTGCAAGTCTGTTCTCCTGCTTCTGTTCGAAGGTGTTTGTGCAGGAGCACTAGATAGCGGAGTGCGACTGGGCTTCCCAGAACTTTCAGCAGCTGACCAGGGAAAGTAGCAACATGTCTCTTTCCCAGGAAGAGACTGCAGGTGGCTGCATTTTTATATGGAAAAAACAGCATTCACTTTATTTAATACTCAGTTTATGGTCAGATTCCGAGCCCCTTGCTCACCTGCAAGGATACTTACTCTTACAATTGGTTCCTCCCACAGAGCTACATCTGTTAATGAAGTGCCCACACAAGCCATCAATATTTTGGTCTAGACAAGAAGCTAAACTTTTTACCCAGTAACATTAAAGAACTGCATTCACAAAGTCCCTCCAATACAAGTTTAGAAACAGATGAAGAAACTGAAGCTTGCAAAATAGCACTACACACTATGAACATGGTTCTTTATTTTAAATAGAGTATTTTTAATGCTTCCTAACCACAATTCTTTAGGCTTTGCAAAGAGGTATATAATCATTTTAAAAACAAAATAAAAACAAAAAAACCCAAAACAAAACAAAAATTTAAAAAATATATTAAAAAATGTTATTAAAAGTGTTATTAAAAATTCATACAAGAATTATCACTGGAGAAAAAGCTAGCAAATAAGAAAAAGTTGAAAGTAAGTTTCTTTCTTTCAGATAGTCTGCTTTTTTCCAGATGCATCATCAGTATCTGCATGCTAGCAATTTTGCATTATTTATGAATGTATTAGAGGAACATGGCCAAACTACAAGCCAAGAAGTCCAACACACACATTTTTAAAAACAGGGAATGTGTCTTGGTTATAGAACAAAAGAACTCATTTTATCACTTGGCTTTACTGCTTGAGAAAATGGCTCCTGGTGTGCTGAACTCCATGATAAATGTGCCCCCTCTAGATCTTTATTGCCCTTGTAAATCAAAGGACTGACAGCAGTTAATAAGAAAGCTTTTGAGTGGTTTTGAAGTTTTGCTTTGCACAAATAAAATCTCATTTTAAAGAATTTGCTAGTCCTCAAGGTGTGGAAAAATGAGTATGACTAGAACCTGTTGTGCGTTCTTTTTTTAACTGTTTGCTTCCACTATTTTCCAAAAACAATCATTTTGTAGCAATGGTACCAGAGTAAAATAAGCAAATCCCTCTGCACTGAAATATAAAAATTAGAGTCAGTGATGTAGTTATTAAATAAAAATAAAAAAAAAAAGAAAGATTTTTCTGGCATTTCTACACCCTGTGATATCTGGAAACAGCAACAAAAAACAGAACTGTGCTATGTAAAACATGAAGGATTTTTCCATAGTTTTACATGTTGACAATACTTCTATAAACTGGTTTTAAATAAAAAAAATGATGATTCTATATCCAAAAGTTGGCAGGCTTTATCTGTTATCTGTTACAGTGTTGTAGGAAGACAGGATTATTGGAATCACCAGCTATAACCCATGGGTACGGACAGAAGTTTTAAATCCATTGGCAGAAACTATAACAATATTCACAGATTGCCAAACTACAGTAAGCAGCACAAGTTCTACATATATATGTACCTTTTGGTCAAACAACAGTACCTTATAGGGAAACAAGTAAGTTACTACAACATAATACACAAACATCATACCATAAAATGGACAGATCAATTTATAATTACATATCTATAAGTTTGCTTTAGAGATAACATTCTAGAACAGGCATTTGGGAGGAAAAAATGGTTATTTGGAGGTCTTCAGAAGAAAACTGCAGTCTGGATACAGACACTCGTTATGGCATCATGCACTGAGTATGCAGTGCCAGCATTCTACTGAATTACAGTTTAACCAAGACAAATTAGAATTACCATTGCAGTGACTTTGTTTTGCTTCCATGCCTTACATTATCCTTGCTCACTTCTAGGCAGCATCATTCCTTCTAAAACAGTTCATGGTACACCCTGACCAAAGAAATCTTAATAGGAAACTACAGTTATTTGGACAAAGATAAACGTATTTATTAGGAAATAAATGTATTTCCTGTTCGAATTGGTAGCACAAAAGTATTATGTGACAAACAATCAAAAGGTCTAAAGAAAGCCTATCTTCTCTTGACTGGGTTTTAAACACATTTTAGAAGGCATCTCAGTGAAACTACATGTCAGTGGACATTGCTCTAACTGTTCAGTTTCCCCGGCCCCAGACAAGAAAAATAAATTAGAGGGTTTTTTTTAAAAAAGACAAAGACAACTAACATTAAAGGAGCACATAGTAAGTGTCATTTAGGATTATGATCCAAAGTATCAGGCAACAGTATTTCCCAGCTGTGTCCATCCTTTGTAGCCAACATCCCAAGGATGTCACTTACCACTAGCAAACACTGAAAAGCTACAAAGAGCAAATCAGGCTGAAGTGTTACTGCCTTCTGTATTATTCCTGAGCCTGCCTGCCCATAGCCCACCATCTGCTGGCTCATGCCTCCTCCCTGATGCACCCTGCCCTTTACGTGGTAGAGACCCTCTATCCAAGAGATACTCTTTGATTTGGGTAATCAAACCTTGTTCTCAAGGAGAGGCTACAGACCAGCAAAAAGCAGCTCCTTCATAGAGAAGATGGAAAAATACACCTTAAGAGCTATACCCAAAGCAGGCTCAAGATTTGGAGGTCACAGCCACCCAAGCCTCAGTTCCTGGCCTTGATGAACCAAAGTCATTACTGTGACATGCTGGTATTTTCATTTAAAGCACTCTTATTTTTCTAACTGTCATCACTGGAAAGAACACCTAGAAACACAAATTGCATGTATTCAGTAAATGCATGCCTTCCCTAGTCCATAGATGATCATGCTTCTATGATTCTACCAAAAGAATCACCTCCACTTGGTTTATTTCCCGTATTACAAATTTTCACCACTGCCCTTCACCCCCAGTATTGACAGGCTGAAAGGAGAAGGTAAGAGATAAGGCCACTGAAAGTGTCCTTCAGCTGTGTTACTGTGATTTTGTGGGCCAGCGTTACTTAAATTATAGAACAGCTGGCAGGCAGAAACTCCACAAAGGTATGCTTCATGGCTCCCCACAGAATGTGTCACCAATCTAATAAGGACCGTAGGCCCAAACATAACACGGGACATTTTGCAGAAATAAAAAATTTCTGAAGCATATGATTACTTTACAATTTAAAGACAAATACTAATTCCTGATGGAAGTGAGATTCCTGAAGTAAAGTGCAATCCTCAAGTGTGGAAAAGAGGTCAGAACATGACAAAAGATGTAAAACCACTCAGAATCTGAGTACCAAAAGTTTTCTTCCTGTTGCCTCGCAGCAGCTGACAGTAGCAGATCCTGTTTTAGAAAAGCCTATAAAGATATCTTTCTGTGCCTCCAGTAAGCATCACCTTGCACTTTATTGTTTACAATACCTAACAGATCAAGAGGTAGAGAATAATGAAAAAAAAAAAAAAAGTTAATTTATTCTTAATGATTCTTATTTTTCAATCCAGAACTCATTCTTCAACATCTGAAAACAGTTACATGTAAGTTTTGGGGTTTGGGTTTGGTTTTCCTGTGGATTTTCGTGTTTCGTTTTTTTCCAACAAAACAGAAGTCCAGCAGTTAATGATGGAATCACTTGTTCCATTTAGGGGACAGAGCGTAGCTTGCTCCCTCCCCACTTGAGGTCAGTTGTCAGATGCTCATACACTACAGAATCTCTAAACTTTGAGTTTCAGCTCAGCAATCAACAAGCCAAGTTATATATAAGTATTGATGTTTGCCAATCTACGGTTAAAATACATCAAGCATCAATGCAATCAACTCATTAGCTGTTTTTATTGAGCACCAACATACATTACTCACTTTTCAATTCTTTGATTAAGCAACGTATTACCTGTATTCCCAGTCTATCAGCTGATTAGCTCAATAATACTGATAATCTTCTCAAGTCAAAAGAGCTGGGAGGGAAAGTAACTGAGCAGACTCACTTTACTCTTTTTGTGTATAACATCAATACGCTAAACTACTAGCAATACACTCCAGCAAATGAAAATTAGAATGTGCTAAGTTAGAGAGTAATTTTAACAAAAAAGTCACAGCAGGTCATTAAAATGTCCCTTAATTGTCTCTGGATCATACTCCATCACCCTTCCACAACCTTCCTGGCACACTGAGATTTTAAATCTCTTCTGACTGATGTAAGAACCAAGAACAGAATTGAAGTGTGATTGTCACATACAGCATCTGAATGCCAAAGGTCAAAATAGCTTACTGGTATGCTGGACCACTGTTCCAAATTTTATACCATTTCTGTCCCTTGGTTATTGCCTGACATGATTTAACAACTGTAATTCCTTATTTAACAATGTCAAAGGTTTTTGGGAAATTGACTGTATTTCACCAACGATATATTTCTTCTTGATGACAGAGTGGTTAAAATGATTTTAAACCAAGACAGCAAAATAAAGCAGTAATAAAATCAATAAAAGGTGCTTAAAACATTCCTTCTATTAGGTAATGGCATTTAAAATATCCGTAGCTTGTAATGGCACTTAGGATATGCCCAAAAATCAATGAGCTAAATTACTTATTGAACTAGTTAATTTGAACATTGAGTTTTATATGTATATTGATAAAACAGGCGACAAGAACACCGGCTGTACCATTATTTCACGGTCAGAGGTCCCCCTCTGCTGGAAGAAACCTCTAAAAACTCGAGCAGAAATTGGTTTTAAAAATAAGCCTAAAGGATGTAACGTCCAAAAATATCCACGAGAGGTCCCCAGTTCTCGTAGAGTTTGTAAATGGATGCTGCTCTTGCTGAACGCTACATGTAAAACGGTGCTAAACAGCAACGCAAACTATAGATTTCGTAGAATCACAGAGTGGTTTCGGTTGGAAGGGACCTTAAAGCTCATCCAGTTCCCAGCCCTACCACGGGCAGGGACACCTTCCACTAGAGCAGGTTGCTCCGAGCCCCTGTGTCCAACCTGGTCTTGAACACTGCCAGGGATGGGGCATCACAGCAGCTTTTGTGCATGGGCTCGGCTTGGGCTAAGATCATGTCACCCACCTCTCACCCGGCACTAAATTTATCTAGATTCAGGTTTGTAAATGCTGATGGCTGTCAGGGTTCCTAGTACTCACCCAGAATATAGCTATTTGGTCAGACATGAAAAATATGCAAAAAACATGTAACATGGGAAAAGTGTAGAAAATAAGGGATAACATAATGCTTTAAAAACAGTGAAGCTATCCTCAAGAATTCTGCTAACACTTTTCAAGTCAATAAGTCCTCATGGTAGACTCAGGAATAACAGCCTTAAATTCTATTTTCTTGCTAGAATTAAAGAGATGAGTTCTGTGTCTATAGATCCTATTCCTGAGGTACATAAACCCAGCTACAAAGAAGCACTCAGCTTAGGTCAGTCTGTTTCTCCTTTACATATAGGAAAGTTATACTTCAGAGAGGAAAAACATTTACAAATAGGAGACTGAAGGATGTTAGTTATGCCTACAAAACAAATAAGCCTAACACAGTCCCCTTGGAAGAAAGCAAACACTAAAGTCATGAAGATTTCTGCCTATTTATATAGGCTTTTACTACCATGGTACTGGGAACCCTGAAGTTACCTGAAGCTTTGGAAAAAGAGGCAAGGTGCGGAAGTTTTCCCAGCCCAGGTTGCAATGACTCCTGAAGCTGCAGACACAGAAGCTGACGCAAAGCACACAGCTAAGGACATCAGAATACCACCTGCAATATGCTATTAGCACTTCCACTTTCAGTCAAGATGAGAATACAGCACCCCTGCATTTTAAACCTGCAGTCTAGTGGTCATGATAAGACTGCAACACCATTCTAAGGCTGCACTCTCGGTTTTTAAAGGTCATGGTGATTAGATGTTCCTGACAACTAGGAAAAGGCAAATGCCACGCTCTTTTCCAGAAGAGCAGAGGAAGCCGGGGAAGGCCGGCCAGCTCCTGAAACCGCTTGTCCCTGGAAGCATTATGGGGCAAACGCTCTTTCTGGCCACTTAGGTGGGCAAGGGACCCGCCGGCTGTGTCCGGACGGCGCTACCCGCCTCCCTCGCACCCTTGTCCCCTCAGCCCCCGCTCAGAGGAAGAAGCCCCCGCAGCCGCCCCCCGTCAGGCGGGGCCAGCCACCGACCTGCCGCAGAGAACGGGGCACAGCACTCCCGTGCGCCCGCCCATCGCCTCCGGGCGGAGCCGCCCGACTTCCCCAAGATGGTGCCGGGCTGCCGACAGCAGGGGACGCACCTTCCCAAGATGGCGACGGCGCCTCAGCCTCCTGCGACCTCTCCAAGATGGCGCCCTCCTGCCGACGACGACCTCTTAAAGATGGCGGCGGTGGCTCCGCCCCGGCGCGGGGCAGGCTGGGAGCGGGGCTGCGCGGCGGGGAGCGGGCCTGCTGCGTGCGGGAGGAGCGGCGGTCGGTCGGGCCGTGCTGGCGGCGGAGCGGGGCCGGGTGGGCGCCATGCCGGAGCTGGCGGTGGACCGGGTGGTGGTGCACCCGCTGGTGCTCCTCAGCGTCGTCGATCACTTCAACAGGTAGGGCTGGCCGGGCGCGCGGCCCCGCCGCGGCGCTGAGTCACGGTCACGGGCCCGGGCCCGGGCCCGGCTGGGCCGTGAGGGAAGCGGCCCGGGGGAGGGGGCCCGGACCGAGCAGAACGCGATGGGGAGGAACCCCGAGCTGTGAGAGGTGCGGAGCACCCGGGCCCGGGCTGATCGCTCGGTGCCCAGCGCCGCCGGGCCTCGGTGGCGGCGGGAGCGCGGCCTGCGGGAGCCGCCCGAGCCCTCGGCCCGCTGCCGCCTCTGGTGTGTTCCGAGGGCGGTCCGGTCGGTGCCTTCCTTGGGCCCGATGAGGGCACGGAAACAACGTCCCGGTGGTCAGAACACGAGCAGGGGAGAAACGGGTTCTGATCCTAAAAGCCGGGGCTCCCGAGCGGAACATAAGTCATGGCCCCCTAAATACCTCGTGTGTAACTCGTGCATGGTTTAACTTAATTGCACTGATTGACAAGCAGTTTTAATGTCAAAACCTAAAAATCTCACAAGGCGAACGAGCCTGCTCTTGCGAAAGCGAGCTGTGGGTGCCACCGAGCAGTGTAAGCGCTTACTCACTTTTTTATAGCGCATTGTCCTGCGGAGAGGCTGCAGCGGTGCTGATTTCAGGTCCTGACGCCCTCGTGAGCTCCGTCGGACCTTGCAGCCCTCTTTCTGCATCGCTGGGTTGCAGGCTTTGATTCTGAGGGCACTAAGATGCCTTTTTCTGGATGTAAATTAACAATCAGTAATAAAACAGTCATAACGCCTCTTCTTCCCTTCCAACATGCGTGCTATTCAAGGGGCAAAGCAAGGGGTCCACTGTCACCTTCTTCCCTGAATTAGGCTTTTTGTTGTGGGAGCTCACAGCCTTTTCCATTTAGAATAGGAAAAGTTGGAAATCAGAAGCGAGTCGTCGGTGTGCTGCTGGGCTCATGGCAGAAAAAAATACTGGATGTGTCCAACAGTTTTGCAGGTGAGTTTGGGTGTCCTGCCCTTCCTCAAACCTACTGAATTATTTAAGAGCTGAATTGCATTTGGGTTTTTTTTAAGCCACTCTGGGAGAGCACAGACTGTTCCCTCCGTGTACAACTCAGCCTATATATTTACAAAAATGCTTACTGTTGTCAAAAATGTACCTATTCTGCCCAGTCTTGTGCTGCATCTTCCCTGCACACTGTGGAATGTTTCAGGAGCGGGTGTAAACCTCTTTTAAAATGCTGATGGATGTTTTGCTGCATTGGGCTTGCTGACCTCTGCCAAGTGATCAGACGCGTTCTACACAGAAAACGAATTTTTAAGTAGACTGCTCTTGATTGACAAGCTACAGAGTCTGCTGAGATATTCAGTTTATCACATCAAATATCTACGCACACTACTAAGTTACTTTGTATGTAGGAGAATTTCTCTCTGATGCTTGATGTTGCCCACCAAGGATAACTCCCAGAATGTTTTGCATTTCTTTTTTCAGTTGTGAACTGTTAGTAATGATGAGACGTTGCGTGAGAGAACATGACAGGTTAGCTTGGGCAGCAGTGTTGCACAACAGTTGAAACTGATTAAAATCCACTGTCCTTTAGCAGCCAAAGATATCCCAACCCTCAGTCTTTCTGTAAGCATCTTTATTCTGAAAGTTGGATTCTTAAATACTAATATTTTGTTTTAATCCCAGTACCTTTTGATGAAGATGACAAGGATGATACTGTGTGGTTCCTAGACCATGACTATCTAGAGAACATGTATGGAATGTTTAAGAAGGTGAATGGTAAGTTGAAGTCTTCTTGCCATCAGGGATACACTCCCAGTATCTTCAAAGACTATGGGGAATTGAATTCATAGTACGGTTGAGAGTTAACTGCTCACATAAGAAGCCACTCCATGCTAATTCCTTGCATGGCTTCACTTGCACTGATGGTTTTCCACTGGTTAATTTGTGCAGGTAGGTTTTTGTTCTTAACACATTAATTTATACCTCGCTAGTTTCCCCAAGACTCCTGACAGCTTTGTATCTTCAGAATAACTCAGATTTCAAAATGCCATTATTTCCGAAGAATTTCAGAGCTTTCTCTCTAAAATCCATTCTGTACAGATGTGCCCTGAAGTTAAAAAGTGTCTTTACCACTTAGTTTGAGCAGAATGTTCAGTCATAACTTCAGTTCCTGTGAATTTTCTTAGTCCTGAGACCAGCTGTCATTCTCATGATACAATTTGCATTTGTAGAATTTTTGCATCTCTAGGTGTCAGTTTCAAGCTGTTGCATCCTGCTGTCGGCAAAATTAATAAGTCATATTAAATAGTCCAGTTCAGTTACAAACCTAGGAACGATGTTAGTAAGTTAGATGCAGTTAGTAAGCTATGATAGGTACAATTAGTAAACTGTGTGTCACTACCCATGTCATTGCCTTGCTTGCTGGAATTTATTTCTGCCTACACATATCAGATTTTCACCCTTCCTTTCCCAATTTGATATCTGCATAAATCTTTCTGCTATTGTCTTACCACGCAGTTCTGATTTAGAATCCTTTCTGGTTTTGCTCAGCTAGAGAAAGAATAGTTGGTTGGTACCATACAGGCCCTAAGCTGCACAAGAACGACATCGCCATCAACGAACTGATGAAAAGATACTGTCCTAACTCTGTGAGTACAGCACTTCTTTGGTGGGGGGATCAGGGTCCTCTCTCTCCCTGAATCTGGGAATCCTTGGCCCCAACTTTGTGACTGGTGATGTAGCATGTTAAAGACCTGGTAGCTGCAAAAGTATTGAGGTACTCAGATCAGAGTCTTATCAAAGAACTATAGATGTCTTTTCTCAGAGCCTGGAGTTTACACCTCTGAGCAGCCAGCGTACCATTGCTCTGGAATGAAGAGCTGACGTGGGGATTTTTTTTTTCTGGTCTTTGAACGAAATTCAGCTTTCTGAAATGTTTGCTTTTTCCGTCAGGTGTTGGTGATTATTGATGTGAAGCCAAAGGATCTGGGGCTGCCCACAGAGGCTTATATTTCAGTTGAAGAAGTTCACGATGTGAGTATTCGGCATGTCTCTCTGCCTTTTCCTAGAACTGGGTTTCTGTTAAAAGATGGCCTCTAAGATTGCCTTATTTTCTGAAAGATGTACATACCATGGTGCACAGTTGCCTTTGACATACAGGATGTTGCACTCACTAGGGAGGGCCTGTGACTTGCAGCCAAAATCTGCTGACATTAGAGGTTAAACCCCAGTCATGATACATGCATTTGTAACTAAAGCTTTCATCCGCCAGTGCACTTGGAAGAAAAGTTGCCATTTGACCTGAGGAATTCAGCAACTCCAGTGGTCCATGTGATTTAGATGCTTCTTATCTGTTTCTGATGTGTCCATGGCCATGAATGAAGTCACAGACTGGAGTGCTTTTAAGATGTCGCTCATCAGCCTGTTTGCAGAAGGCTTGGAGTAATTGTATGCTTACTCATTTGTGCACCTGGCAGTGGTGGGTAGGTCAGTCAGGCATGAGCAACACTCATCACTTGCAGCACCATGCAGACAAACAACATACAGTAGTAAGTCGGCTGTAGCTTTTCATTTGCAGGTTTTTGATTTAAATTACATTCTGGATATATATATAAGTAAGTTTGACCCTTTTTCCTTTCTGAGGCATTCTCAGGTATTCAGCCTGTATATCTTTTAAACATCTTTCTTAATATCCAGTGTGTAAGTTATACTTTGTATGAGATTGTTCCATACTGGTACTTTATTTTTTTTTTCTGGAATTGTGTATGTTTCTAATTGGCTGAGAGCTAATACCAGGATGACAGCAGGTATTCTGAAATCTAATAAGGTTATGTCAGGAAAGTAAGAAATAGTTGTGATATTTAGAGGCACCTTCCATTCTACCCACCAGTTCATAAACCAGCAAAATACATCTATTGAAAATTACACAGAGTACAGGAAAGAAGAAGTTGCTCACAGATCTGTACTTGCAACAGTTGTTAACCCTCATTAAATCCAGAAAAATCCAATTAGAGCCTTTCCTCTGATTTCTTGTGAAGTCTGTATAACCACTGTGCTGGTTTCATTAGTACAGTTTCTCATACTCTAAAATCAGTGTTTTTTTAAAGGTATTGTGACTCACTTACATCCTTCTTCCCTGAGATGTGTACTGCAGTCCCCTGAGGTGTTGTTTTGACATAATTTGTGCCACTGCCTCTTCCTGATCCTGTAAACAGGCATCAGTTAATCTGACAGGGTGGCACTGCATGACCTGCCCCACCGGTCGCGTGGGGATGCCTGTGCTGGCTGGTTCACATGCGCCTTCATACCCGTGGCTCAGTCTGACCCTATCTCCTCCATCCTTGTGCCCCAAAGGACGGCACTCCAACCTCCAAGACGTTTGAGCACGTGACTAGTGAGATTGGAGCAGAGGAGGCAGAGGAAGTTGGTGTTGAACACTTGCTACGGTAAGCACCTTTAACATTCAGGTGTTCTTAAGAGGCTTGCTTAGGACCATGATCCAGTCTATCTGGTGTCCGAGTGCCAGCTTTCCCTTCAGTGTGCTACTTAAATGTTCACTGCATATTCACTTAGCAGTCTCGCCTGCCCTGTTTGTTCACTGCTGCTGAAAAGTGTGACTGCCCACTGACAGGATGATAAACAGTACATGTTCATGCGATCAAACCTGCAGGATATCACATCGTTTTTTGAGGGCTGAATGGGAACATTGCTCGTGGCTCTGTAGCTCTCTGGACAAGAGTGAGCAGTCACCCTCTGAAATACTGTTGTTTTTCTCACCCTCTCAACCAGTGCTACAAATATTATTCCAGAGAGAACATGCACACACCACAGGATACATCAGTGATCTATTGTAGATATACTTTGTAACATACAGCTGCTTGTGCTCCTTCTTTGACTGGGCACATTCATTTTGCTAGTGCTTCAAACAGATTTGCTTTTTAAGCTGGAAAGAGCTCTTAATGGGCCCAGCTGCTAATGAGAATGCAAAGTAATATTCTAATGCTAATTCCTTCTGTGGTGGGTGTTTCAGGGATATCAAGGACACCACCGTGGGCACACTGTCCCAGCGGATCACAAATCAGGTCCATGGCTTGAAGGGACTGAACTCCAAGCTTCTGGACATCAGGAGCTACCTAGAGAAAGTAGCCATGGGCAAACTCCCCATCAACCACCAGATCATCTACCACCTCCAGGATGTCTTTAACCTGCTACCAGACGTCAACCTGCAAGAGTTTGTCAAGGCCTTTTATCTGAAGACCAATGACCAAATGGTGGTGGTTTACCTGGCTTCTCTCATCCGTTCTGTGGTTGCCCTGCACAACCTCATTAACAACAAGATTGCCAACAGGGACGCAGAGAAGAAAGAAGGACAGGAAAAAGAAGACAGTAAAAAGGAGAGAAAAGATGAAAAGGAGAAAGACAAGGAGAAGAGTGATGTCAAGAAAGAGGAGAAAAAGGAGAAAAAGTAAAATGTGTAGGTTTTTTATTTGTAAATTAAAGATCCTGTAAACTAAATCACTTTGGTGCTGGATTCCTGTCTCTTGGAGGGTCACTGCTCTGCTTTCCTCTACTTTGGTATCTGCTTTTTGTGCTCATCATGACATGGCTGCAGAGATTTTTCTCAAGCAGGCAGCCGTGGGCAGCAGGCCTCAGCACCCAGCCAGGGAGGGCTGAGAAACGGGGGGAAATGTGTTGTTTGTTTAGTGCAGCACTCTTCCTCCCCAGCATGGGCCACCAAAGCATTGAGGCCAGCAGCTGAGCATTTCTACCAGGTGCTTTGTTAGGCTTCAGATGAAGTCTGGTCTTACCAAGTTTTCACTCCTGGGTGAAAACCACTTTGCTCATATGAATTCATTTTTGAGCTGAGCAGGAAGGGCCAAGTTCATGAAGTATCACACAGTTACTAATGAAGGGGCTGGTGCTGTTTTTTATACTAGCCAAGCAGAAGGTACAGCTTAATCTTATTTTTTTGCTGTCCTTTCTGTCTGGCCAGTGATGATAAGACTGGGGCTGGCTCTTGCTACCTGTCACTTGAAAAAGAAGTAGATAAAAGCTGAACTTAGGCCTAGTGTGATGCTCTGCCTGGAGAGATGGAGGGGAGAGAAGGTGGATTCCTGCCACCACCCTGGCCAGGGCTGGAACAGCACCCGGGGCTCCAGGTGACCACAAGTGCTGCATCAGCACAGTGATGCCAGGAGAGTGGAAAGTGCCAGCAGCAATGGAAGTATTCCTGCTGGAACGGGGCTGGCACTAAGCAAGGATCACTCACAAAGTACAGGCTATTAAAAATAACCAAAATACAGCCCCCAAATAAACCTTCCAAATTCACACAAAGAACTGACGAGGCAAGGCAGCCGCTGAAAAGCAAAATCATGGCAAAATTACACGATATAGGTTGTCCCAATGACAGGAATGGGTTTGTTTAGCTCTGCTTTAGTTCTCACTAAACACCACAAGGCTGCAGCTGCTGGCCTCATGCACCCAGTTCTGTTCCATTGGTGCTGCTCTCAGTTTCACACGGCGGCACAGGGAGGCAGGCTTGAGCTCTGGCAAGCCACCTGAATTAGATGTTGGATGAAGCCTGATCCTACTGCACAGTGTGTGCATGGCAAAAATACTTAACTACATCACTAAGGAGCTCTGAGTGCCCATCACAGCCCAGACACCCCGGCGGTTGCACCAGGCTGTCCCCCCACGTCGCACACTGACAGGAACACACACCTTGGCAGCTGCTTTATCATTTATTGCACAAGAAGTCGGTATGGCTGAGGCAGGATGGTGCAGTACAAAACTATTCAGTTACAAGTCAAAAGCTATTGCGGTGTCTTGTATCCACAGACTTCTTTTATGTACAGCTATGTACATCAACGCTCACGTGGGTCCATATCCCCTCGTGCACAGAAGGGACACGGGGAAGCAGAGGCGGCAACCAGACAAGGGACACAGGCCTGATCCTGCCCTCACCCACAGCTTCAGAAGCTCCTGCCACCAGCCAGCCGGTGACAAAGGAAATAGGGAGTCTGGGCTGAATCCATAACCAGGTAAAGGAAAGATGTGCCCCAACATGACCAGAGACCCCAAGGCTTCTGTGGAGCACCAGCTCCACGCAATAAACCACTTAACTCAGGACACATACAATTGCAAAGGGGCCACAAGTTTGCAAATCAAGCACATAACAGACATGTTGCTGGGCTCTGGCTTCGGGTGGTTTGAGTCTGGCACGGGAAGGGGCCATCGTGGCCCTTGCACAACTCTGGTTCCCCATTACCTTTGCTTGGTGAAGGATAAGACCCAAAAGTGACCCAAGAGTCAGTTCAAGAACCATTTCCCCTCCTCACCTGCATCTACTACAGGGCCATGAAAAGGCAGAAAACACCTGGGACAAAAACAGCCTATGCCAAAACCAGATCACATTTAACTGTGTCTGCAAGGGGGGATCAGAGAACCTCTGTGCACCTCGTGTTGCCTGCCAAGCACTTTTCCCCCATCCCCTCTGTGTCAATCCCCATCCCTCGTGAGCTGAGCAGAACCAGAGAGGGGCAAGAGATGTAAACACTTCTTGTCACCCCTCAGATTTCTTTGGGGAGGAAAACATAGACCAGTTTCCCCCAGGGCTGCTTTAATACAGATTGCAGCCAAGAACAAGAGCAACAGCATATGCACATCCTGTGCACCATCCTGCGGAGAGGGCTTAGCGCCAAGCTCTGCGGGCAGCATCTCACGCCCAGCAGCACTCCAGGGCCCTCCCCAATCTGGGAAAATCCCAAAAGCTCCATCATTCCTGTCCAAACCCTTCCGTCTCCTCAATTGCATAAAGCAGCTTCTCCTTCAGTTGCTCGTAGCTTTTGTAGGGAGGGAGATCCAGACGGTTAAAGCTGGAGAGACAGCAGAGGCTGTGAGCAGCGCTGCAATCCCCATCCTCCTCCCCACAGCAGGACCCTTTCCCACCTCAGCCACACGCAGCAGCCAGGAATGGCAGCTACGTCCCATGGGAACGCAGATGTACAGTACAGAGGGTGCCCGGGGCCCCATGCAGCTTCGCAAAGGCTGCTTGTGGTTGTCCCCACATTCTCCTAACAGGGCTGAGGAGAAATGACTTACCATGTATGGCTCCGAGGCAGCCACGTCTCTTTGCCAACTTTATCGATGCAGAATTTCTGGGGCCCGTTGCTGCCTGTTAATTACAAGCACAGCAAATACCATTACATGACCAGAAGCTGAAAAAGAATACCCTCCAACGCACCAGTAGCCAACTGAGCACCATCACTCCCCTTTATGATGCTAGAAAGACATCAGGGATAAGTCCATAGCAGGACTCATTGCTTGTTCTGACCCCTCTGCAGAGAGGATGTATAAGAAAGAAGAAGGGAGAAAGCTGAAATGCATACTGACAGCACAGAGAGGGAACAGCACAGCTTCCAAGCAGGATGGTTAAACAACAAGGGATAAAACATATTTCTCCATGGACCCAGAGGTCTGAGTGGGTCCATCTGAGAGTTTTAAAGGACGTTGCTCAGGAAGTCTGAGTCACTGAGGTCACTTTTGAACTGACTGTGAATGCTGGAGAAGTTCCAGGGGGCTGGAAAAACCTTATTTGCCAGCAAGAATATACAAGTGGGTTAAGTTAGCTCAACACCAATTCCAGGAAAGTAAGGGAAAGGCTGGTACAGGCCCCAAAAAGTAGCAAATTAAAGTGTGAGAGCAGAATAATGCCACACTGTGGTTTTCTGGAAAGGGGTTTTCATCACACAGAAATCAAAACTAAATCGAAAAACAAATCTCATTCAAAATGGGATTACAAACTGGACCAACAAAGTTAACTGTGGTGGCACGGTTCATGGCTAAGGAATGTGTCTGGTAACAGCACTCCACCAGATGAAATCACCACGTTCAGATGTCGCAGCCACTTCACTGCTTGCGGCTGCCTCACGCTCTGTGATGGACTCAGGGACACCCAGGTTTCACCATCAGCCCCCGCACCCGGCCACAGCCCCCTAGGAGCCCCAGGCACACGCACCGATGAGCTCCGCGAACCCCCCGACAGGCAGGCGGCACGTCCCCGTCACGAACTGCAACAGCCGGATCCTCTTCTCGTTGTCCATCTCTTTAACCACCTATGACAAGGACACGGCAGAAGAATGGGAGCCCCGCCACCCCAACACCTGCAGCTCAGCCGGGCATGGGGCACCATCCTGCACCACGGCTCCTACCATGAATACCCCATGCCCTGCAATATAGCCCAGGGTAGTCCAGCCCTCACCTCCATCCTGCATCCTCAAGGAGGAGCGCATCCCAAAGGGCCTGCAAGGAGCAGCTCTGCCCAGATTTGTACTCCTTCTGAGCCGTTTCCAACCCACTTCTTTCCTGGCCAGCACAGGGCAGCACCACCCAAACCAGCTCAGCTCTATTACATGTCATCCCCTTCTGTCACCCTGCCCAAGAACAGCAGCTATTGCTAGAAGCACGCTGACCACTAAGTGCTGCCTGCTGTCCTCAGCGGCAGCACCGGGGCCTCTGCCAGCCACAGCCAAATGCTTCTTACTGAACACGTGCTCGCGGTTGTATTTTGTTCTTCCTGACAGCCTGCGAGGCTGCCCGCCCCAACCCAGCCCTGCCTGCCCAGGCCATGGGCAAAGGATGATCCCAGGGCTCTGGAGCAGGTCACAGATGCTGCTGGCACTGGGACTCACCTGCCAGAACCACTGTATCTGTTTGCTGTTCTTGGTGTAGTGCCTGTAGATGGTGTTCTTCTGCCAGTCATTCATGTCGATCTCCTGCATGCCGCACAGCATCAGCTGGGGACAGGGGACAGTCAGCAGGGGACAGAACCAGGGCTTTCTACCCGCCCTTCAGAGCATTGACTCTTCTACTGCCAGGCTTCCTAAGGCACAGACTCCCAATACTGGACAACAGAGCTGTCTGGAGGAATTCCGTGCCTCTAACGAGATGTTTTCTTGCTAACAGACCCAACAGAGCCACCCCACAGATCCAACCACCTCCCCATCAGCAGAGCTGAGTGGCAAAGGCTGTGAACGGAGCCCATCACCACATGCCATTCCCAGGCAGCCTGCAGCTGGGAAGCACCAAAACCTCCATGTCCCCATCCCAGCAAAAGGCACCGGTTCACCTCCAGCTCCTTCTCATCGAAGTACCGCAGCCACTCCAGTGGCACCACCTCATTGAAGCCATCCAGGAAAGCCTTGGTCTGCTCCTCCACACCCCGTGTGAACCTCCAGTCCGTGAGCAGCCTGGGGAGGCAGACAGAGGTCGGCAGGCAGCCAGCACTGCTGGCCCGGCACAGGAACCATCACCATTCCTCCCACCAGCAGGGAGGGCCCAGGACCCACAGGGGTGCGTGGGGAGGGGAAGAGGGGCTCCTGCAGATCACCAGGGTTCCCCACTAGTGGGCTTCTCTGTCTGCCTCTGATGAGCAGCAGCCCCGAGCACAGACCAGCAGCCTTCAGGAGACTGAGGGGTGCAAACCACGTCCCTTGGCTGGAGCCTAGCATCAGCAGGAGGACATGGCCCTGGCAGCCCCCAGCCTGCCCAGCAGCAGCCAGGCAGGGTGAGCAGCCACGGGACAGGGAGAGAAGTCTCACCCTCTCTCCCCTCTCCTCTTTCCTGAAAGTACTGGCAACTGCCCAGCCAGCAGCAAGCCAGACCGCAGCGGAGCGCGGCCGACTGCGCCAGCCCATACTTGTCACAGGCCACGTAGCCCAGGGAGGCAGCCACGTCCCAAGCCCCATGTTCCCACCCCAGAACTGCGCTGCAGCCAGCAAGGGTAGGGCCTGTCAAGGGCCTCGGCATGGCCACTCACATAATGTACTCCTCCTTGTTCTCCTCAGTCACCCGGATGCTCTCGCCACCCTCCTTCAGCTCATGGGTGGTCACCTTGCCCAGGATCTCCATGTCCTGGATGAAGTACAGCTCCAGGCCACACTCTTCCAGGCTGTTCTCCCTGTAGGAGAATACCGGGATGTGAGGAACTGGGCAGCAGCGAGAGGCCGTGGGAAGGAGCACTGCCTCCCCACAGCGCAACACAGCAGGGCCAGGAGGGAGCATGAGGCACTCACTTTGTCCAGACAATGGAGTTGTAGAACTCGGGGTCGATGGATTCGAGGTCTTTCAGCGTGGGGCGCTTGTTCAGCATCCGCTTGTAGAAGGGCAGCGTGAAGCCGGTATCGATGAACTTCCCATGATACAGCGCCTGCAATGGGAAAGCGACACCAGGTCATGGGGAATGCCAGGACAGAGCTGTGGGGTGGGATCATGCTCCACCACTGGGGCAGCCACAGAGCAAGAGGGAATCGCCCCCAGGGTCCCAGAGCTGCAGCACTCGCTCCCGGCTGGCAAACGCCATGGGGAGGCGCAGGCTCCCCCCAGGGCTGCAGCATGGCCCAGTGCTCGCAGCCCCTCTCCCCTCCCCTCCCCACCATGAATTCCACCGTGTCTCCTTCTCCCCTCACAGCTCTATTAAGAGCACTTGTTTAAACAGAGCTGTGCTGTGGCTTCCCTGAATCCCTGGCTTCCAGGAGCCCCAAAGCAAAGGCAGCCAAAAATAATGCAGACGCTTGTCTAGAACAGCCCAGCAGTGAGTAATAGTCTGGGGTTTTATTGGTATCCTGCAAGGCACAGGGCAGGGCAGAGCAGGGTCCAGAGCAGCTCACAGCCACCTCCAACGCACACCTCGCAGGGCTGCGGGCGAGGGACCCCTCCCCACACTCAGGAAGCCCCTGCCAGCCCCCCTGCCAGCCCAGGGCAGCGCAACCCGCAGCACCTTGGCCCTGGGGAATGCAACACGAAGAGGACGAGTCGCTCCGGGGCCTGGACAGCTGGAAAATCTCACACTGCCGGGGCTAAAAATAGTGCCTGGAGCTGCAGACCCGACAGTACCTGGGGTGGCAGCCAGAGACCTGGAGCCATCCCTGCACCGCCCCTGGGAAACCAGGTCCCCTGCGGCCCTGCAGCCGTTCCTTGGATTTAAAACACACCACACGCAGCCTCCTCACTGCAACCCCTCCACGGACCCACACCTGAGCAAGAAGGGGCTTAAGGAAGGCAACGACACCAAGCTGAGCACAGCCATGGCAGGCAGAGCTGCCCCACTGACCACCCCACCCCCTGCAAGGCCCCTGCTCCGTGGGGCATGCGAATGAAGCGTCTCGTACCCCATTCCCTCCCCGGCCCCTGGGCTCTTACCATGGCGATGAAGCGGCCAATGAAGCGGAAATAGGTGAGGTGGTCGGGGTTGATGGAGGAGGCAGGGTTGATCTGCAGGCAGTAGTTGTTCTTGCCAGCGTACTCGAAGAGGCAGTACATGGGGTTGAGCACCTCATGGGACAGGAGGAAGAACCACTCCCTGGGGCAAGAGGAAGGGGGAACACAGTGACGAGCAGCTCGAGGAGCCAGGGGCTGCGCCCCAGTGGCTCCACAGCTCCACAGCCCGCACAAACCAGGTCCCTATCTCCACGGGGTGCCGCTGCAAGTACTGGACACTAGCGTGACTTGGTGAGGGTCTCCTCCACCCCAGGGGTGCTCTGTCTGGTTTGTGAAGCACTTCTGCAGACACCAGCAACAAACATCCCCCCACCTGCAGAACTGGGCGCCCCGGCAGGCACCACGCGGCTCAGTCCCACCCAGGCTGTTGCACACGTACACACGTGCTGCTGTGCACATCCACCCCAAGTCTGCCCACACACGCTCTCCCCGGGAGCTCCATCCCAAGCTCAAAGCAGCGCTGGATGGGAACTGTCCTGGCTCTGCTCCCCCGGCTGTGCAGGGAGACGGGAGTCCTCGGATGCAGAGGCAGCCCCAGCATCCTGTCCGTGGTTCTACCCTGTGGTAGAACAGCATGACGTAACCTACCATAGGGTAAAACCACTGGCAGGACACAGAGAGGTGGAGAGCAGGAGCCCCTGCACCAGAGCCGGGGGCAGCAGCTCCACAAAGGAGGAGCAGGTAAGAGCACGGCAGTCGAGTGGTGGAACAGCAGCAGGCAGGGAAGCAACAGCCCACCACCAAGGCAGACACCCCAAGTGAGCCAGTGGGGCCTGATGGGGGCACAGGACCCCCCTACAGCTGAGACACAGCCTGTGCTTTGTGGTAACACCACCCTCGGGGTAGGCACCATGCCTGGCACACACCAACTGTCCCAGGAAACACCAGGGCCTGCTGGCTGTGGGGAGAAGAGGCTGCTTCACTCATCACCCCATGTCCCAGGGGTAGCAGGAGAGCTCACGCTGGGTTCCCCAGTCCTCTCTGTGCCAGGGACAGGCCTGTCCAATGCCTTCAGGGTGTCCCACTGTTCCTAAAACTCACACTGTTTCCCACTGGAACACCCTTGGGCTCCTCTGCCCAAGCAGGTGCTGCAGAAAGGCTGGGGACCTGGGGCAGCTGCCAGACAGACCCAAGTGCCTGCACTGCCCTTAGGGCTCCACACCACAGTCCCATTCAGCAGCAGGTACACGGTCCAGCACCCGGTGCTCACCTGGCGATGCCACCATAGTCCAGGCCTTCCTCTCCCCGCATGATGATGTACAGGCGGCGCCGCAGGTCGTATGGCTTCATGTTCATGATCTGGGGAGGTGCAAGGAGAATTGTCACCAGTGGCTGGTGCAAGGGCTGGCTCCATACCTCCACTGTAGGAGCTGCAGCCTTGACACCTCCTCACCTGCTGGAAGGAGTCCTCAAAGAGCGTCTGCCGGGAAACGCTGATCTTCACATGGCTGGGCAACGCGTTCGACTGCAAGCAAGGCAGAGACACGAGGCTTTGTGCAGGCTGGCACAGCAGCTCCTCTCACCCACAGGGTCAGGGATCCACGCACCCATCAGCACAGCAGCCCTGAGCCTGCAGGGCCCTCTGGCCACTCTACTCACATGGCAGAGGAAGCGGAACTGGTGGTACTTCCAGCGAAAGCTCCGGTCATACGCTCCCGGGGAGCCACCCTGCTTGCTCCTGCAAAAGCAGCACAGGCCTTGTCTCAGCATCCCTGCCTGCCCTGGTGTGAACTGCCTGGTCCCAGCAGCCTCATGGCCTCCCAGGCAGGAGGATGATCTCTGGGGTGCAGCTCTGTTCTATCAGAGCCAAACGCGAGCCCCTAAACGCACTGCTCGGTGTCTGCGCAACAGAGCTGACCCAGCTCCCCCACTCTCTGTCATGCCCACAGGAAGGCACAAGCTGTGAGCAGGCAGCCCCAGCTCCCAGTGTGCAGCCTGGCTGCAGGGTGAGGGGCTCAGCCCAGAAGCACTTACCCAGATTCGAATCCTGGGCGCGGGTCCTTGAAGGTCGTGGTGCGAGTGTTGTGGTCCACGAAGTAGCGCACACCCTCGTTTGTGTACTTCATCTCCCAGCCGGGCGGCAGTGGCGGCTCCTGGATCATCCTGACGACAAGGAAAGGTCACCAGGCACACACCTCACCCTGACCTACAGCCCCTGTCGTACTACAGCCTGTGGGGATCACCTTCAACTTGCAGCTCAGCTCCGTGCCCCACAAAGGAAGGATTCACGGTATGGGATTAGCAAGCAACCCGCCTGCACCCCAAGCCAGGAGCCCAGCCTGGGCTGCACTTTTGGACACAGCTACAGCTTCACCCCCTGTTTGCAGCACAGGCAGCCTCAGTGGAGGCCCGGGCCAGGTCTCTGGAGAACCACAACCCAGAGCTCTCAGGAACCCAAGGAGAGCCCTGCAGGAAGGCAACAGGGCAAGGAGAAAGCACCTCTTTCTGCCCAGTCTTCCCTGTGACTTCCTCATCTCTACCCTCAGCTCCTGAAAGCTGGAGAGCTGCTCCACAATGCCAAGGATTGCAGCTTCCCACCCTCCGGAGCTCCAGCACTGCCTGCGTGCTGCCTGCGGATCTTGGTGTTTTTGGTTCCCCAGCAAAGCAGCCTGCTCAGACCCCCATCACAAACAGATCTCAGCTCCCAAATAGCCCATTGCACGGAACTTCCAAAACCACAAGCATCCTTTCTGCTCTCCCCTCAGGCTGCCTACCCCTGTGTGCGAGGGTCTTCCCACTGGGTGGTCCGTGTGTTGTGGTTCACGTAATACACTCGCCCATTGTCCTGTCTCTTCTCTACGAGAAAAAGGAGAGGAAGCATTAGATGGAGCGCCCCGGCCCGTGCTGGCACACAGTCCCAGCAACAGTCCTCCCCTTCCCAGCTCAGAGAAGTTTGTCAGCTCCTCCATCCCACTGCCTGCCACCACTGCCCGGGCTCACCTGGAAAAGGCAGAATAAAGCCCCTGTATTTCTTCTACATGCACAAGCTGCTGCATGTAGGCTCCAGGGAATTCCAGTAAGCAGGAGGTTCCATGGCAAAGGCCAGCCCTGCCAATGCACTGCCTGGCTGGCACAAGAGCCGTGCACCTCACTGGGCAGGGAGCACACACACCCCCTTTCAGACACACAGTGCTCTGCAAGCCCACATCCCTCCCTGTGGATCTGCAGATGCCTCCTCAAATGCATCCCAACTCCCTTTGTGGCCATGCTGAACACTCAGAATAGCCAAAGCCTCCCAGCCATGGCTGGGCACCATGTGCCCTGACCCACTGACGATCCTGCACCCACCCCACCAGCCCCTCTCATCCCACCTGCATGCCCAACAACCCTGCTCTGCTTCTCACCCCTCCGCCTGCTGCCGCACCCCCTCAGCCTGTGCGCCCCACACAACACACACCTCCTCCTCCTCCTCCTCCATGTGCCTGCGTCACTCCCCGCACACGAGGGCCCTGCTCCATGCCGCCCGGGACGCCCTGCACGCACGCTGTCACCTCACACTCACCAGGCCCCCCTCGCTCCGCAGCACCCGCAGACCACGGGAGCAGCTCCAGCAGACCTCATGTACAGTGACTGGGACTGCAGCCATTCCGGGACCTCATCTCCATGCTGGGGATCCCCACCCCAAGGTGCTCATCCTCACGCAGAGCTGTGCCCCCCCTCCAGTCTGTTCAGCCTACACCAGGGATGGGGTCCCTCTCATTGGCAATGCAGGAGGTGGACCACCCAGCATGGCAGCAAAGGCTCCAGCACTGTTCCGATACAGACCCTGCCCCTGGAGACCCCCTTAGCAGCCTTGAGCCCTCTGTCCTGCTCTAAGCTCCCACAGTTTTAACTCTTCTCCTATCCTCCCTGCCTGGCACAGCACAGCTCATCTGCACCCACGACCATCCCAGCCTGCCCTCTCCAGGGATGCTCTTGCCATGGAGGGGGCCGCTCTTCGCTGGGGATGGCGCAGGGACCTTTCAAAACCTCCCAGCACATGATGATTGGCCCACGGGGGCAGGACAGCAGCCCAGCTCCAGCCAGATCCCAGCGCCACTGTGGGCTGAGGCAGAGCATCCCAGAAGGCACACACAGCAGCAGGATGGATCCCTGCTCGACAGAGGAGGGGTCTGGGGATGAGCAAGGAATTGGATCCCCAGACCTCTCCCCTCATCCAAAGAACAACCACAAGCACTTCTGCATCCAGCAGCTGAAAGAGGCTGGGAACTCCTCCAGGAGAAGGTGGAAAAAAAGCTGGATTTCAAATCAGAGTTTGTGCTAATCACAGGCAGACTCAGCCCCCCATGCACCAGAGCACAGGGAACACTGGCTCCCCAGCCAACATTCCCATTCACAGCAGGGATGGGAACGCAGGAGCTGCTGACAGCACCACCCCGTGCGCTCAGGGTCCTGCTCTGAGTGACAGAGGAGTCCCCATCGGGGCTGTGCGGCAAGCACGGCAGCAGGCAGGTGAGGTGGCTCAGTACTTACCCCAGCCAGGAGGAAGGGGACCGAGCGGATCATTGTCAGGCGGAGCACCGGATGACTAGAGACAACAGAGAGGGCAAGAACACAAAATAAACCCAGGGCCGGAGGACAGCGGGAAGAGCGGAACGCAGCGGTGAGCTGAGCTGCCCGGCTCCACTCACCTCCCCTTAGCCTGCAGCTCCCAAAGAACTGAAAAAAAAGCCACTTGCACCATCAAGGGGAAAGGGGGGGGGGGGGGGGGCAAAGAGTTAAAAATAAATAAATAAATAAATAAATAAATGAAAAAAAAAAAGCACAAACTAAACAGCGCCCGGGGCAGCCAAGGGGGCAGCGGGGCAGGGGTTGCGCCGCACGGAGGGGAGCGGGACGGCAGAGCGCGGTCCAGATGCGCGCGGCCGCTGTGCTCCCGCCGCCTGTCCGCAGCAGATACACCTCCGGCCTCCCCCAAGAACCACACACAAGAGGGGAAAAAATATCGCAGGCCTTTCCAATGAAATCATTCCCACAAACCCAGTCCACGCCCAGCGCTTCCTGGCGGGCCGGCGGCCCCCTCCTCCCGGGCAGGGCGCGGAGCTCGGGATGCCCTCGCACTGAGGCCACATTCATCCCACGCAGACGGGCGGCTCCGCGCCCCGCTGCCCCCCCCCCCCGGCCCCGCGCAGGTTGGGGGCCACGCACAAAGCACCTTTCTTCTTCCCCGGGGGGGGCAGAGCCGGCGGCCGTCACCCAGCCTGAACCAGGGGATGCCCCGGGGACGGGGGAGCAGGCTGGAGCCCTGCCCCGCGCCGGAGCCCCCCCGGCCCAGCTCCAGGGGGGGGTGCCTTGGGATGGAGGTGCAGCCCCGACAGTCGGGGTCCAGGGAGGAAGAGGCCTGCGAGGCTGTTAACGGTTAAATAAGAAACGCATTGTTACCAACAAGGCATTTTAATTGCACCTCCTGAAAACCAGCTGCCGGAGAGGGGCCGCGTCCCAGCCTCTGCGCTGGGCTGGGGATCGGAGGCATCCTGGGCTTAGGAAATGCCAGGACCCCCTCCCCACTCCAAGACAAGGCGCCAGCACTCGGGGCATCCCTGGCAGCCCAACACCCCGGGGTGTCCTGGAGGACGACAGGGATGGGGCCGGCACAGTCTGTGCCTCTCCAAGGTCTCTTGTACCCTACCCCATGTGCCAGGACCGGGCACAGGAGGCACTGCCCCGGCACGGTGTGCCTCGGTCTCAGGCTGTGTCCACTCTCTCCCTGCCCAGGCAGGCTGGCCAGAGCCACAGCCGAGCCATGTCCAGAAGTATCACCTCGCTGTGACCTAAAACCAGCTAATTAAAATTAACGGAGCAGGGACACGAGCCTGGGGCAGAGGTCTGGGGATCCAGCCCTCCTGCAGCTCTCCACAGCCCATGGGAACAACCTGGGCCCTCGGTGCCAGGAAGGCTGCTTGGTGCAAGAGATGCTGCATGCAGGCACAGCTCTGTGTCATCGAGGTAACTGAGTGGTCCCTGGCTGCACCCCGGCCCCTGCAAGCCATGGGTCGCCGCAGGGGGCTGCGTGGAGAATGCTCTGCTTCGCCCAGGGCTGCAGCACTGCTCATCCATCACCTCCCCACCTTCCTCTCCCGGCAAGGAGGGCAAGTGGATGCTAGAGACGGGAGGGAAAGGCAACGCAGAAAGCCCCTTGGGGAAGGTGGAAAAGCCAGAGCCATCACCACTGGCAGATTGTACCAGAAGTACAATCGTTCCATCAGGCTAAATTTGGAGCACGAGTCCCTCCCTCTGCTCTCCACGGAGCCTGGCCAGGGCAAGTTGCACAGCACTGGAGCAGCTCCAAGGCTGGCACTGGTGGAAATGGGAGTAAGTGATAGACCCAAGCCCTGTTCAGCCTCCAGTGTAAGCCCCTCCATGCTGAGGAGCACAGGCTGGCAGTGGGCAGCAGAGCTGTGGCAGTCCTGCTCCTGTTGCCAGGCTGGGAAGGGCTGTGAGCTGTCCAGAGAGACAGGCAGGGGGAGGAGAGGGGCAGCTCAGCCTCTTGCACCCCTGGGAGGAGCCCCAGTTGTGTCTCAAGCAGAACGGACTTTGCACAACTGCTCTGGCTGCACCCTTTCCCAAAAGAGCACCCAGGCTCCTCACAGGGGCGCAGAGCTCACAGCAGTGCTGCTGGGACACGGCAGCCTCCTGGCTTCCTCCTAGATGAGCTAAACATCGAGGAGAAGCTGGTCACTCTGCCCTGCCCACCTTCAGCCCACACCAGACCTCTACCTCGTGGCCAGGGCCATGTTTTTCACCTGGGTGGCAACAGACAGCGCTAGGACATCACTACGCTGGGAGGTGGAAACGCTCCAGCTTGGCTCTTTCCCAAGCACTGCTCCTTGCAGCATGATGGCCACGAGCACAGTGCCGGTTATCAGAGGGTGCTCACCCCACTGGAAGCCAGGTCCCAGCTCCAGTAGCAAAGGCAAGGCCAGGACAAGATGGGTCCCTGCCCAGGAACTACTGCTCTGCAGAGCTGCTGAGGGTCCATTCCCCAAGCAAGGAAGCCCAGCTACTCAGCCCATACCAGGAGCGAGGAGAAGCAGAGACAGCAGGAGAAGCTTGCCAAGCCCAGCAGTGCTTGCTCCCTGCACTCTCTGGTCCCTGGGCTCTTGCTGCCCTCACTCACCATGTCAGCACTTGCCCCCTGGGCCTGCTGCTGACTCCTGTTCCCACCCAGGACCCAACCACACTGTCCTCAGCCCAACAGAGACCTGGGGCAGGATTAGCGCAGCCCCAAAGCCTCCTCTCCCACTACAGACCAGGCTCCTACGGCTTCCTCGTGCCAGCTCCAACACCATGCAGCAAGTTCCACAAGCCCTGCAGGTCAGCAGCAAGGCTTGCCTGATAGAAAGAAATTGTGAGAGATGTCAGGAGAAACCGTGTGCCCAGCCATGCTGGCACTGCAGGGACACTGGGCTGCTGAGGACACCTCCCACCACCCTTCAGGGCAGTGCAAGCTGCTTTATGAAAGGAAAGTTACTCCCAGGCAGTTCTCCACATGCACAGAAGCTTGTGGGCTCTACCACAGCCCAACAAGCACCTCTCCATGCTCCGTGTCTCCCAGGCCAGCCTGGGTGAGACTGGTGGGAGGGCTGAGTGAGACCCCAACACCACCACCCTGGCTCTCACCTGGTACAGGAATCTTTGGCTGAACTGCTGCATGGCTCCTTGGAGCTGGTTTCGCTGGGACTGCCACTGCTCATAGTTCCTGACGTACTCAGCCGTGGGGCGCTGCCACGTGGTGGTGCGGGTGTTGTGGTCCACATAGTAATACCTGCCTCGAGGATCCACACGTTTCTCCCACCTGGAAGCACCAGAGGAAGATGTCAGTGCCTCGGCTCAAGCGGGTTCTGCTGTCAAGGCGCTGCCACACAGCAACTGAGTGCAAATGCTGGTGTGAAGGCAACAAAAATAACCCTTGAAGACGTGGGGAGGCGCAAAAGACGGTAGAGATGACGGTGGTAGACAGAGGAACCTCCCACTGTCCTTGTCTGAAGGCTGCTCCTGGGGGTACAGATGCCCTTGGGGGTACAGCTGCCCTTGGGGCCCCAGCAGTTTGAGAACATCCAGCTGCTGTCCTAGAACATGCTGAAAGCACAACTGAGAGGAGCATGGGGTTACAAGCCACTTCCCCAGCTGCCACACTCCCCTTGTGTTGCCCACGCAGGGGCTCAGCAGAGGATTCATGGCTGAGTTCTGCCCCTTGGAAGTACAGGTGAGAAAAGGAGCTCATAGTCCTCCGAGGGAGGAAGACCCAAGAGCTGCCTGGGCACAGAGGTCCAGCTATAGAGAGTGATTTTTTATTGCACTCTGACACTACAGGCTGCACTCTGACACTACAGGCTGATTTCAGACTCTCTGCTCCTGTCTGGAGCTCTCTGTGAGAGACGCTCTCTGGCTCCTCTCACAAGACTAAGATACCCTTGAACATGAAGCCTCTGTTCCCAGCTCCAGCATAACCACCAGTTCCACTGATGAAGGGGCTGTTTTGAACAAATATCCACCAGAAGAAAATACAAAATACTAGTAAGACTTGTGCAAGGGCACATGAAGCCTAGATGGGATGCCTACTCCCTAGCTGAGTTCACACCAGGATGCTGTAAGCATTCCTCCAAGATAGCTGACCTCCAACACAGGCAAGTCACTGGGTTGGAGACCAGTGCAGGAGGGAAGGAGCAAACCTACTTTTCCAGGTAACAGCCTCCCTCTTTTAATACCAAACAAATTTAAAGCTGTTGTAGGATCAGAAAGTGGCTGCAGAGATCGCAGCCTAACTGAAAGTAGTGTGCGCCCACAGAAATCTGGAAGAGAACAGGACAGGTTTGTATTTCACTTTCACACATTACACTGTGGTTAAAGCACACTTCAGCCATTCCAGACTTGAACAAATTCAGTCTAGAGAACAACAGTTTGGCTGTGTTGAGTTCTCTCCATTTAGAAACACAAAGAGGTGAGAATTCAACAAGTTTCCAAAAAGCATATGGCTTCGTACAGCCTTTATGAGCTGAAGACTGTCTACTCCTCCAAATGAAAGCATGGCCCTCCTGGACAACAGTTCTGCGGAGTGCTTCCTGCAAGTCTCATGGAGCTGAGCTGCACTGTCTTCTCAAGCACAGCCACTCCTGTGGCTGAGAACATAAGAGGCCCCTCTGAGAGAGCCCAGTGCCCAGCTCCAGCTCAGGGCACGCTGTGAATGCCTGTATCTGCTCACCAGAAGCTCAGCCCTCATCTAGAAGTATCCAGGGAACAAGAGACCCACCCTCTCTTCTGGTCCTCAGGGGGACATTGCTGGCATCCCATCCCAAAGGCCAACCCCTCTGCTCTGCCCATAAGTGGTTGGTTCTGCTACTCAAGTGTTCAGCAATTTCTGTGGACTGTTAAAAAAAGAATCCTCTAAAAGAGGTCAAAACCCAACAGATTGGAAGGCCTTTTCCTTTTTACAAACACTGAAAAGACCTTTCTGAGGATACAGCATGTATTTTCAGGCCAGTAAACACTAGGTCGTCTCACCCCATTTCTCTTCAGGAATTAAGAGACTTCCCTGCCACTTTCCCTCCTATTGTGCAGATTCCTGTGTGTCTGCTACAAGAAGTTAGTTGAGTATCTGAGATGCCAGCTGCCCCCAGAGCCCCTTACCCTGGAGGAAGAGGTCTCTCCCATGTGGTGGTCTTGTTGTTATGGTCTACATAGTAGACTCTACCATTAGGCAGCTCTCGCTGTTCCCACCTGCAAGAAGAAAAACAATGATGAGCCAGCTGATTATTGCAAGCCCAGAGCCCAAACACTGAGGGGCAGCTACCAAAACAAACTGCTCTCTTCAATGCCATCCAGAGCGACTGCATATCACCCCAGGGCTCCCAGGCGCCTGTCCCCTGCTCCAAGGCCAGTGGGGGCGAGCAGCATCTGTTGCGAGCGGACGTGGAGCAAACCCGAGGCAGACAAGATGGCACCTGCTCTCTCCTAAACATAGATAAGCAAAGGGTTCAACTGGAACAAGCAATACAGATCCAGCAGCCACAGCCCCTGCATCTTCAGGGCAGCCAGAGCCTTTCTGCCATCACCTACTAAGAGACATCACAGACCCCTCCATCTACTTTAAATCTTGTCCAAAAGGCCTTCCTAGCTGTTTGCACTTGTGCCCATCCACTTGCATCTGCACAGCCCAGATCAGTGACTGTGAATAATTAATAATCATGTTATTAGCCAGAATGTCCAGGCAGCTGCAGCTGGCGGATTAGCAAGCTTACCTCCTCACATTGCTTAGCTACAGCATTCTAACCTTTATTTAAAATGAAGAATGAGAGCAGGTCTACATGGCAGTTGTTTGGCTTGCTAGATCAAGATGATCAGAGAGATGCTGCAGCAGCCTGCTTTCTGGAAAAAAGCATCATTTGAAGCATAAATTCCTCATTTCCTCCAGAAAGTAGGAGGGTCCGCATAGGATTCCACACAGGTCAATTTTATGCCCTGTGAGCTTTTGATGTCGTTTTCATTTGGCGTCTCTTAATACATCTTTAAAGGGGAGCCTTTGAGGTTGGGTTGGGGCTGAATTTTCCTCTTGGCAGCCCTCCTGCTCATTGCTGACAGATATTGCTCAAAGACATCACACGGCCACAAGGAACTTGGTCAGCAGTTGGTCCCGTTGGGGACCTGGTACAATTGGGAAGCCTGGCTTTACAAGGCTACACTGACACTCATGCTTTGCCTTAATTCATTCATGAAAGTGTATGCCCTGGCAAAGGTAAAAGCTCCTTGGAGCACTGAACATTCCTGTTAGCTTTTATCCTGCAACAGAGAGGCGAACTGGCAGCTGCTGACAGATCCAGTGCTCTCCTGCCATGCTTCTGCTCCCCAGGTATCGCTCCCAATTCAATCTTCAGTCTCAACAAATTATCACAAAAAGCTATAGAAAATTAATATACTAGCTTTTGGGACAGCAAGGGAAGAAATACGGTCCTGCAGAAAGCAGCCCTTTGTGAAGAAGAGGCTGTAAGAACTAATGTCCCTTCACGCAGGCTCGCATCAATCCTGCTCACCCTCAAAACTCCCCGGGGGACATGAAGCCACCAAACAGTGACCTCAACCACAACCACACATCGTGCACATCGCAGCCTCATCACAGCTCCCAAAAGTGGTAAGAAGGCAGAAACAGAGACAGCTTCCATGCTGTTCCCAGGCCTGGGCAGTGGGAACCGCAGCAGTCCATCGGCCACGCAGGCAGCCCAGAAACCTCTGCCCTGGGCAGGAGGCACACTTGCACTCCGAGATAAGAGTCAGTTCCACGAAAGCAGGACAGGAACATGAATGCCAGGCTCAGGATTTAGCCAAGGGATTGTCTAACCCAAACCAGAGCTGCTGGCTTTGCTCCCATGGGCTTCTCAAAAGCACTGTCAATGCATCTGCAGAGACCAGGTAACATCTGCAGACGTTGCTACCAGTCAGCAGCACTGAGTCTTTGTCATCTGTACAAGAGGTACCGACAGGACACCAGTGGTGCTTTCAAAGAGTCCAAGGAAGGAGCTGCAGTGCCCATACACACTGATGGCAAGGCACTGCCAAGCATAACACCATGCAAAGGAGAGACCACGTAAGAGCAGAGCCAGCGCTACCCGGTGCTGTTGTGGCATCAGGAAGTCTTTGTCTGTCCACCCCAGGGTCAGCCCTTTTCCTGGGTTACCCCTGGGCAGCACTGGGTGTTGTCAGAGGGGAAATGCCTGAAGCTTCCTGTTCTTAAGGATGAACTCAGTGCTTCAAGAACATGAAAGCACCAGACAGCAAAAAGAGATTAAAATCTCTAAAGAGAAAATCAACATAGCTGTGGTTTCTTGAAGACACGAACACGTCCACCCCATGAGATGGGCAGCAGAAGGTGCCCGGGCATCTTCAGGGAGGATAAAGGAAGTATGCTGGCTCAGTGGGAATGCTGCTCATCACAGGCTGAGCTTTGGGAAGCCTCTTCCCAGACTGCTACCACACGTACTTCAGATTGCCACCAGCAACCAGATACAGACCTGGCGCAAGGCTCAGGTGGAGGAATACTATTCACAAACAAAACCTCAAGGCACAACTCCACTCATAAGGCTTTGCAGGAGTCAGCATCCCTTTAAGAGATCCTTAGATCAGTTCAAGCATCACCTTTCCAAGGTCAGTTTTATGTAACAACCTTCTCCGGATGGATCTAGAAGCTGCAGCACCACCTGCTTATAGCGAGGACAACCCCAGCCCAATGTCCTACCCATTCTGCCCACGCTGACACGCAGTGCTTTAGGCAAGGACAGGACCTCTGCCTGCACACAGAACTGGTGGTGCCAGCAGTTGTTACTGGAGGGAGGTGACAGGTCCTCCATACTCTTTAACAACAGGTTCTGTGATCAATAGGGCTCTCAAGACTCGCAGCTCCTGTATCAAGGATATCCTATATCCCTATCAAGACTTGCAAGTCCTATATGACAAGAGGCTCTCGAGCACCAGGTACCATTTCTGTGTCTTTTCTAGAGATCAGAAATCCCACAGTGAGGACTCCTCTAGGCAGAGGGTTTCTGGACCCCTCTCAGATACTCCTCTGGGTGCCTCCGTGACTGCAAAGAGGCACGCAGGACTGGGGAAAGCTGCTGGTGATGGCAGCTACTGATTGCTGTCCTCTGTTCCCTTCTCACACCCTATACAAACAGGTGATCTCACACCCTATACAAGCAGATGATAAGCTCACATGTTCCTCAGGTCAGCAGATGATTGGGAAGTAAATTTGCTGAGAGCTGCCTCACCTTAGGAACAAGCAAATCACCACCATTAAACAGCAAGCTGTGATGAGCTGTTGTCATTGCTGACACACAGCAACAGCCTGAGAGACTGGGGCACTGGGGGACACCCATCCTTGCTCAGACCACCCTGCCCAGTCTTGGCAAGCCTCAGCCTTTTCCAGCTTCCCTGCATCCCGCAAGGGACAGCTGGGGAGATGCACAAGCACAGGCTTTTCCTCTGGTGACCCCAAGTCCAGCTGGCATTCCTGCCCTGTGCCTGCTGCCACACGGCCACCAGCAAGCAAGATCAGTGCTTGAGCACTGATGATGGGAGCTCTCACCACTTGCTGCTGCAAGCATGGATCCTGCAATGTGTTGGTCCCAACTCACTCCCCTCCGGCTGCCCACAGGGCTCCAGACATGGATACCAGGAGCAACGGGACGGAGCAAAGTGGCAGCGCTGAGGCAACCCTGCAGTCCAAACAAAACGCCCTCCTTATGTAAGAAACCACAGCCCCATGCCTTCTGCCAGGCAGCATAATGTACCTCTTTGTACGGGCGAGACAGTGCTGTGTATACACACCGTGCTAACAGCAGCTGTCCCCGTAAGGGATCATCACTGATAGAAACCAGATGAGGAGCCAGCACCTCTCCTGCTCTACCCCCTGTTGCTACCACTCTCCTCAGAAGCCCCCACATGAGAAGCAGGACCTGCACCAAAGGCGCAGGGTGCTGTGACCAGCAGCTCCTGTGCCACACACACTCCCCGGCTCCGCAAGGAAGCTCTGCCCAAGCCAGGAGGATGTGAAGGAAGTTCTGGGCACTGTTGGGGCTGGAATTATTCACAACACCTTCCAGCACCCCCCAGCCCCTAGAACAGACTCCCAGTTGTGTGAGAGATGCCTTTGTGCCCACCACATCTGGTACAGATGCTCAGAAACAGCTATCTGAGCAGAATAAATAGCTCTGAATCCCCACATGAACCCAGCCACTCTTGGCTCCATCTACACGCAGCCCAGCACAAGCAGGGAGGCTGGGGCTCAGCACACTCACCAGCACGCAGTGGGAAAAGCTGCCTCCCCTGCAGAGGCTGAAGTGCTGCCCATGCTCCCACGGATGAAAGGAGGCACTGGCAGAATGAGGCAGAGCTTATGCAGAAAGCAGGAGGGACATGACAGCTCTCCAGCTCTTCAGCGCTGGAGCGAATGGCAGCTCTGCAGTAGATGTTGCTCCTGTGAGTGGCAGGGCAGGGTTGTGCAACGCTCTGTGCACAGCCATCCCTTGGGAGCCAGGCCAGCAAGGACCTATCCTGCACGGCTTTCTGCAGAGCACACTGCTGCCAGAGGCAAAGTGGCCTGGGTTTGTCAGCATCCCTTCT
Source organism: Pezoporus flaviventris (assembly GCF_033815535.1). Taxonomy (NCBI): domain Eukaryota; kingdom Metazoa; phylum Chordata; class Aves; order Psittaciformes; family Psittacidae; genus Pezoporus; species Pezoporus flaviventris. The sequence goes on along the minus strand of NW_026893213.1, from coordinate 145,876 downwards.
GCCTGAGACATTGCTGCCTCCACCAGCCCAGCCAGCCGCAGCCCCACCTCCCAAGATGGGCCCCAAACCACTAGTCAAAGTAATACCCTGGTGCGGTGAGACAGCCAAAAATCAACTGCCCTAGATCAAGTCTCAAGAGACCCCAGAAGCTCATTTACACAACCCCAGGGCCACAGGGTTTTGCACAGTCCGTGATTAGCAAATCCCTGTTAGCCCAGAGCCTGATCTAGCAGCTCGGGGCAGATCTCACACCATGGAATCCTCAATTCTCTACTCTCCCTCACCTGGGAAGACCTTGGTACATGGTCTCTGCCTCACCAAGCAGGTCAGCTGCTACCCAAGCCAGCCCAGCATGAGCACAGAGTTTAAACACCACATGGAAGACAGATTTTGCTTTCTTTCCACCCTAGGGATCCTGCAGCCAGGACAGGGGGACACTGATACACATGGCGCTAATCAAAGGTGTCTCCAGAGACCCAAATTCCTTAAGCTCAGCTTGGAAGATGGCTCATTGCCCCTTCACTGCTCCCCTCCAACCATCTCCCAAAGCACAGCAGCTTTATCCTCCTCCCCGCTCTAACATGCACAACACGTGTGAGCACTGAAGGGAGACAGGCACAGGGAGGACACGGGCCACCCTTCCACCTCGCTGGACCAGATAAATGCATGCCTGGTGTCTCAGAAAGCCATGCTTGCAACCTTCCTGAGCTTCAGAAACCCCAATCCTGAGATACCCACAGGCTCCTCTCCACCCCAGGAAAGTAACAACAGCCTGTTTCCACCCTGAGCTGTGCAAAGGTGGGGAAAAGGAGACCTTCAGTCTACCTGGTTGTAGCAGAAAGGGCCACACGCTCTGGGTGGAATAAAGACCTTTTTCAGAGCACTGGACTTTTCCAGCTGCCTGGAAACAGGAAGTGCCCAGGCCAGAGAACAGAAACCCTCACACACCCTACATAAAGACACACTGAGCCGTTAACCCTAATTACCTGTGACTGACACACAAGGAGGCCCTGACCTTCCAGGCATCGCCTCAGCCAAATGAAAATAAACAGCTCCCTTCATACGAAACACAAGCCATTTTCACCCTCCCTCCCACCACCACTTTGCATTCTCAAGTCCAGAATTAAAGGTGTCTGAATTTCAAGGGGAGAACAACCCAGCTGCAGCACAGAGGAGCTGAGCCCCACCAACAGCCAGCGCACCCAGCAACACTGCTCAGCCAGCTCCAGCTCTCCTCCTGGCTCCTTCCCCACGGGAGGAATAGGATGCAGAGCATCCAGAAGAGGAAGAACAACGGGCACAGCGATGTGAGGGTCCTGCCCACCTCCCCCCAGAAGTGGCCAGCATCTCCACAGCATCTCTGGAGTGCATGCTCCTGTGCTCCTGCTCAGTGGGAGCTCCCTGGAAGTCCACACTGACCCTCTCATGCATTTTCTTTGGACTGATCCCTTCAGCAGCCCCAGGAGAGCAGAGGAAGGACTCTGATGCTCCCCTGGGCATGGACACCATGCTGTAGAGGTGCAAATCACTGTATGTTACCCAAGACCCACAACAGACACAGATCAGACCCCAGCCCAGGGGACAGATCCACAAGTGAAGCCACAAGCAGAGGGCTCCAATGAGGGAGAACAGGCTGTGCCAGGTGGCAGGGATCCCCAGCACGCACCCTCAGGACAGTCCACCAACTCCTGGTGCAGGACAGCCCCCTTCCTCAAACATCCTCTTCTTCCAGCACACAGCAGTGCCCCAGTTTGCTCATGTCCCCCCAGACATAGCCTCTTCAAGGGAACAAAAGTCAAGCAGAAGGCAGAACTTACCCAGGGGGCAGAGCATCCAGGGCTAGTGCTGCTGCCCGGGCTGGTGGGGCACTGGAGCTGGAGGCTGCCTCCTCTGCCTCTCCAGAGCTGACCAAGGCAGGAAGGGCAGGAATGACAGAGCCATCAGTCATGCTCGATGCTGCTGGGGTTGCTTCTGCTACTGGCCTTTCCTCCTCGATGTCTGTAGCACCCATGGTGTCTCCGTTCACTGGAAAAGCAGAAAGCAGAGATGTTAACACCCAGGAAGGGTGATGGGGGCCTCACTGACCTACTGCACCCACACAGCCCTGGAAGCAGAGCCCTAGTGGGTGACAGCCACTACCACCCAAACACAGGACTCACAGTGCTCCCAGCCTACAGCAATGGCAGCACCTCCTTCACCCAGCAGTTGGATCCCTGTGGGACCAACTATCAACTGCCTTTGTCCCAAGAAAAAAGCTCACTATCTCCTCTGTAACTTGCAAAAGCACTGCATGCCTGTTGGGAATTCAGGTAACAAGTAGGAGCTCAGAAACTGCTGCGGCAGCATCCCCCAGGCAGAGACAAGCCCAGGCTCAGCAAGTCACCAGCACTGGAAAGAGCTAAATGTTGCTGGATTCCACTGAGCTTTTGGGAAAGGGACAGGGAAGAGACAGAACAAAGGAAAATTACAAAGCAAACTGATAAGGAGAAAAATGCAGACAAAATAAAATGAAAGGCAATTTGTTTGACAAGCGTTTGTTAGACAGCCAAAACCCCTGAGTCTTGGCAGTCCACCAGAAGATAACTTTTGACACAAAACAGTCTGGCTTCAGTAACAAAATGAAAGCATTAGAAACAAACCAGAAACACTTAATAAAGAAGTAAAGCACGCAGACAGAGCGATACAAGTTAGATCTGAGAAACGCAGAAAACTAAGCAAATTACCTCTGTCTACAAGCCCAAGTATTTAGAAGTATTGCAGGAAAAAGACTCAAATCAGTATAAACCCCAACACACAGGGCAGTAAAGAACTACAAACTACTCTTCTACCCTGCAGAAGAGGCAGACTGCTGAGGACACTCGTGCTTTGCAGCTGGAGAGTAGCAGGACAGCATCCTGCAGCACCAGAGGAATCCTGGTACCAAATCCTCCAACATCAGCAATTAGAGGAGCCCCTCAGGCAGCACCTACAGGCAGTGAAGACTTCAGGTCAGCAGGCTCACAGCAACTTCCACCAGTCCTGCAAGACTGAGCTGAGGGGGTCTCTGCTACTCATTTCTAGGAAGCCTTGGAACGGGCAATTTTAGAAGCTTCAATCACATTGTGCCAGTCTTCAAAGGGAACCTGCAGAATGTCCCAGGTAACTACACTGTGATCAGTTTGATCTCAGTCTTGGACAAAGCAGGGGAAAAGCTGATCCAAAGTTCACCTGATAAGGAAACACTCTAGGGGAACACAGGGCTAAGCAACATGGCTGTGGAGAAAACATGCCATGAAAAAAATCTCATTTTATTGTCTGATGACAATTACAGCTGTGAGTGACAAATATAATGGGGAACGTTCTTGCAACAGTCTGCTCAAAAAACACAATAACGTCACCAAAATGTACCAAGCTGAGGAGAAAGAGGTTGGTTTCTAGAGGCATTCCAACAGAGCACAAGGAAGAGTGTCAGCCTTCATTCCACCCACCCAAAACACTCATCTTCTCATCCTCCACTGTAAAATCATCACCAACAGGACTTGTGGGAGACACGGAGCTTGTGTGAGTGGTAAACAGGGACCAAGACAGCACACTCATGAAGTCACTGGGGAGGCTGGGGCTGGACCAATTAAATGTGCTTTAAAACCAAAGCAAGGAGCCAAGTTGTACCCGGGAACAAAACCACAAAAACTCTGTCCACAGCCTGAAGGAGCGTCCCCTGCACAGCGATGACACCGGGAAGGGCCGGGTGGGCACAGGGAACAGAACACATTCACACCCAGTACAGCACTGCACCAAACCACAAAGACCAGCCACAGCCTGGGGAAGGGAGCAGGACCAGGAGCAAGAGCTGGAAGGCAGCATTTCACATCAGCTTTCTGCTCCCCCTATTCCCAAATGGGGTTTGGCAAAATTGAAATTATATTGGTCCATATGTTCATAATGAAGCAGAAATAAAAAATTAAAATCTTCCTTTTGGGTTGAACAAACCATTTCCTTCTCTCCAAAAGAAGCACTCCACTTTGTGCTGTTCTTTTCCAAGACAAAAGGGAAAGAAAGGACACTGCTGCCTGCAGCAGCAGTGCGGAGGAGCAGGAGATGCTGCACTGTTGGCCAGCTCCATGCGAGCCAGAAAAGGAAAACACACAAGCTGCTTGTGGCTTTGCAGTCAGGCACTCGGCAGGCCCCAGCCCCTGCTCACAAGGGGTTTATGGCTTTGTGGACAAACCCAAGAAAAGACAGAGAAACCTTTCAAAAAATACCCCCTCGTGTAAGAACCAGCCCCAGGTTGAGGAGTGAGTGTGCCTTCTGTGATGCTTCAGTGAGAGCTGCTCTCCCCACGTCAAGGGGCAAAGAGCTCAAAACATCTCCACTGAAGACTGACAGGCAAATTCATCTGAACGCTCCCAACCCTGAAAAAGGATCACTTACTGTAGCACCGGTGATATTTCTGTCCCAGTATCCTTCTAAAAAGCTGGAGCTGGGTGCAGCCTTTTTTGTCAGGGAGACTCCAGAGAGAAGCCACAGAAATCACGCACGAGGGGCAGAGCAGACTCTACCAGTGCGCTCTGTGGAGCTGCCCAGCTTATCAAAAGTAAAATCAGTTAAAAATCAATTCCCAGGGAAGAAATGTTCCCAGGCACCACAAGACCAACCTGGCCTAGTGGAAGGTGTCCAACCCTTGGCAGGGGGTTGGAACTAGATGATCTTTAAGATCCCTTCCAAACCATTGTATGATCTTAGCAGAAATGCATTTTCCCCCCACAGGAGCCCCACAAGCTCTGGTTCCCCCGTCCCACAGGCGCTGGTTTACCTGTGCTGTTGACCATGCCATTGGCCATGCCGTTGGCCACGCTGGTGTGCTGCGTGCCCTTGGCCTGCTGCCGGTGCCGGCTCCTGGCGCTGGGACTTTGCTCTCCACTCCCCACGTTCTGCCTGGTGACTCCTGCCACATGTCGGTGTGTCCTGCAAGGGAAAGGAACACAGGAGGTGAGACGCACCACAAAGAAAACCCCACTCCTGCCTTTTTGCCTCTGTCTTGTGCTGCTTCCCCTCCAGCACAGACATCGTTTTACCCCAAGGAAGATGCAGCCACGTGCCTCTGCTCCTGCAGCAGTCCCCTGAACTTCCTGCTGCTTACTGAGACCTGCCCATGGATCCCAGCACCCACCTACCAGTGGCAGAGTCCGATGGACAAGTAACCTGGGTAACAATCACCTTGCATGTTTGCAGCGCTCACCACAGCCACCCGACCTGCTAAGGAACAGCCTCAGACATTCATGGCCAGAAATGTGCTTGCAGCACTAAACTGGTTTGCTCCATCCACAGATGCAGCAGGGATCCCAAGAGAAATCCCCTGCCAGCACCAGCTCCTGCACCGCAGTGGGAACCCTCACTGGTGTCTCCTGCCCAGCTACAAGCGTTGCACAAGGCGAGGAAGGTGCAAGTGTTTGCTGCTGCTGGGACAGCCGTGGCATCTGGTAAAGAAGGGAACAAGGAACTGGGAAAGATGAGAGCTTAAATCATAGCACAAGTTGTGACCAGCTCAGATGTGACTGCATCTCCCAGGGGGCTTCTCTTTGTGCTCCGCTGGAGCTCCCTGCCTTGGAGGCCGGGGCAGCCTGACCTCTGTGGGCAGAGCGCCTACAGCACCCCCAAAGCAAACTCTCCCCCTCTCACAGCCCTGAACCCCTTAGACAGCCCAGAGGCACTGAGGAAAAGGCTGGGGTTTCACGTTCATGAAGAGCCAGGTTGTTACTGCAGGCAGGGAAGGGGACAGGGCAGGAGGGGGATGCTGCCTTCCTGCATCCAGGGCCAGGGGACCAGAGGCAGAGCCTGGCCACCTCCACCCAGGATCACAGCCGAGGGCTGTGAACACAGAGGGTGAGGACCGCAGGGATGAGGAAGCCTGTCTGCTCAGCCAAATTCTCCCCTTAAAAGGGCAAAACCCACAAACTGTCCCCACATCTCAGGGCTGGAGCTGGGAGGGGACAGAAGCTTGGCCGTGGCTGGGTGCATCATCAGTCATGCCACCCTCACCAGCTCCAGCAAGCCCTCGGTTCCTCCCACCAGCTCCAGAGCTGCTCACAACAGTGGGCAGAGGAAGGGCTGGGATCAGGAGGAGACATGGGAAAGTCAGAGACGGCTGTCAAAAATAAATCAGATAAGAGCCATGGGCAGAGCAGTCCATGAGCAGAAGCCACTGGGGCCACTACGAACAGCTCCAGACCTTCCCAGGAGGGCAGCCCCACAAAAGGGTTCCTCAGACACTGAACCCACCCCAGAAACCCTGGCTACCCCCAGGACATCACTGCATGCTGGGGTTGGCTTTGGCCACCAGGACCTGAGGACTTGGAGCTGCTGCTGAGGCAGAACAGGCTCCTCTTCCCCCCGTCAGGAGGTGAAGGCTGCTCCTCACTGTCTGCCCATGGGGCTCAATGGGGCACAGTAGCACCACACACCTCGCAAAAGCCATCCAGGACCCACCTCTGCACATTCACCCCACGGCAAGGCTGGGAGACAGTGTGGGCCCCAGAGCACCCGCCAGAGGGGAGCGGGGCAGGTGGTACCATGGCAGGAGCTGGTCCCACCGGGAGCAGCGCCCGAGGCAGGGGATGGATCTGGTCCCTGCCCTGCTCAGCAGCACAGATGAGCTCAGAGCTGTCCAGGGAGTTTTTAGAAACCAAAACAGGATGTTTCCAGGCTGCCAGCCGGCCACATAGGGTTACCAGGCCTGAATTAGGCAGCCCGCCACCCAGCCCAGCCCTCCTACGACTGCTCCCATCTGGGCATTGTCTTTTAATAGATGCGTGGAAACAAACCCAGTGAGAGCAGCAGGGCTGGGAACATGCTCCTAAAATAGGAGTGGGGAGAAAACAAGGCAGAGCACAAATGGGAACAGCCTCTTACAGCCATGCCACTGGGACAAAACAGGGCTTGGGGAAGGCAGCCCATTACCCAGGCAACTGACAAGACCCCTGCTACGTCCCACTGACTGGCGACCAGGGGTGGCTGCCCCATCGCGTGCTCTGCCCCATTGCCCCGCCTGGCCTGGGGGCAAAGGGAGCAGATCATGCCAAAGAGGAAACTGGTGTCAGCCAGGGAGACATCAACCTTTTGGCTCCCCACCTTCTGGCAAGGCAGTGCCCCCATACCACAGTGGCTGATGTGGGATCTGGGCATGAAACTCAGATTTTGGCCACCTGCTGCAGTGGCCAAAAGGTCCTGACATGAGATGCCAGGATAGGTGACTGCACCGGTCTCGATCTCCCTCAGCACACCAGATACCAAACTGCAGCCAAAGAGGAGAGAGGGCAGTGCACGCAGCCAGGAGCCAGTGCTGGCTGCAGGGAATCAGGCACGATCACTGGGAAACACAACGGGGAGAGCCCCAGTGCCACATGGGCTCCCAAAACATGGAGCTGAGAAATTCCCCCTGCACCTGCAAAAGGGGGACAAACCAGCCATGTCCCCAGCACCCAGCCCTCACACCTGCAGTGCCTGAAGCAGAGATGGCACCAGTGCAGCAGCACCCTCGAGCTGGGGCAGTAGAACAGCCCCTCACCCCATGGCAGCAGGATGTGCACCCAAAGAGGCACCTGGCTCCAAAACCCTGAACCCAGTTTATTCCTGTTACCCCCCTCGCCTTCCAGCTGACCCCAGACCAACCTCCCAGCTTGTCCCCCAAGGACCTGAGCAGCCCCTGGCAGCAGTAGACAGCACACCCACCACACAGCACTGCCTGCCTCCCCTCTGCCTGGGCCAGGGCTGCAATTGGTGGCGAAGCCACATGCCTGGGGACATAATGCACCCACACATGGGGCTTTGCAGAGCAAGGGGGTCTCACGAAGGGAAATACTTCATCTGAGGGACCCAGGCCTCAGGGATGCTCATGCCCATCACTAGATGAGAGGTCACTTTTGGACGTCACAGAAGCACATGAATCAAAGGATGCTTCACTGAAGGAATCACTGGAGCTTTCACGAGCTTGTGACAGGTGACAGCAGTTCCTGACAGCCAAGCCTAGATAATAACACCAACATGATTCACCAGCTGAAGCCTCTGCATAAGGCAAGCAGCAAACCAGGCTACTTTATCCCGTGCTGTCAGAAAAGGCCCCTTTGGCCATCACAAGACAAACTGGACATTGTGGCAACTCTCTTGGCACCCAGGGCACCAGCTCTCAGCTGGGGACCTCTGGGCACTGTTTTCAATTTGAACAGAGGGCTGTGGAATTTCACACCCCATCACCAAGATTAGCAGCAAATCCCAAGATGACATTTGTTCAGGAGAAGAAAGAGAAGTCCTGATCAAGCAGTTTCCCTTGAGGGGACAGTGTAGAAATAGCTGAGGAGCAAAGAATGGCCCTTTTCTTTCCATCCTGCCAGTGAGCAAGTTTGCCAGCATCCATCACCAAGCCCATGAAAATAAACGTGGCTCTGTGTATAAATAGAGCAAACATCAAACAGCATTCCCAAGCGCAAAGGACCCATCCTCTACTCTGGAGAAGGCAGCTGCCTCCACGGTGGGTACATATAGCCAGAACAACCCTAAAAATTCAGGTGAGTGTAGCATGAACTGAAAACTTCCTGGGCAGTTTCCTGTGCCAGAGCAGCCATGGGATTTTTAATGATTGCAAGCACACCTGGAAGGTCTCAGAAGGTCCCCTGCAGAAGCACTGGCCAGAACTCAGCACACTTATCTCACATGCTGCCAGGTCAAGAGGATACCAAAAACAGGAAGTACTTACAGATCATCCATAAGCAGTTAGGAATTAAGAGCAAGCAGCCATCAGGCTGAGCCTCCAACTTCCTTACATGTTTTCTAGCACCTATTGATAGCTGCTAAGTGGCTGCAAAGTCCAGCTCCTGTCAGGACACTGAGCACTCTCTCACCCCTTAGAAGGCTTTAACACCTGGACAGCAGGAATCAAGAGGAGCAACCGCAACAAAAGGGCACAAACTGCATTCAGCAACCTGCTCCCAGTTTCCTGTCCCACTTCCTCCTCGGTGGGAGACAAACCCACAATATGGAAGGACAGGGTCTCACTTCAGAGTCAAAAACATTTTTCCCCTTTACTCATCTCTTGCGTGTGTCTGGCAGAGGAAGGAGGAGGAGAAAGGCTCAAGGTATGGAGCTTGCTGCTGGGAGTGCTCCTAAGCCTGGGGGCATGCAGAACAGCACATCAGGCAGGCTGCAGGCGCCCTCTCTACAGGCACACTTCTAACCAGAACATCTGTATAGGCTGCTGGGCCACTGCCATGCTCTGAAAATATAAATAGGTGTTAAATTCAACTCCATGTTGACAGTGTGACATGTCTCTCAATAACTACAGCTCCAAAAGGAGCAGCGCTGAGCCACTCCAGCCCAGTAAGAAGGCAAGGAAGGGCGCAGTGCCAGGCAGAGGATGGCCTGGTGCCCAAGCAGCTCATTTCCTTTGGAAGCAGCTGTTATTTCCCTGCAGCTTTGCCTGCTCTGCTTCTCCCGTTATCCCTGGACCTTCCACAGCATCCCCCTGTGACCATCACCCACAGGGGCATTGTGCTTCCCAGCCTGGCCCAGTACCTTGCTTGAGGCAAGAACCAAGGTGCCTATAACAACAGGAAGGGACCCCTGCAGACCAGCTGGTTTGCTTTATCGCAGCCTGCTCCATCTCCCCAAGTGGACCGTTCCTTCGGCTGCCAATAGAGCAACTGGTGGAAACTGTCAGGGCCATCACAGACCTGATATTCCTTGAGAAACACATACTTCAAAAGAGGCTCACGTCAGCTGCACCTCAGCTGTATGGCCACCCCCAGTACCTCCCACTCTGTTGTCCTTCAGGAGGTTGGCTTGCTCCAAACCTCCCGTGGGCTGCTTTGCTGGGGTTCACTGGAAGACCCAAAACAGCGTCTGCTGCACAAGGACAATCCAAACATTCCCCAGCTACCTCAAGGCCCCAGCAACTGCTGAAAACTGAACTGTGAGGACCCTTACCTTGGTCTGCTTCCAAAGAAGTTTGCACTGGGAGGCTGGTGTCTGCCCTCCATGCCTGCAGCCATGCTGCTGGGATCCCTTCCAGGCAGCTGGGACCCTGAATGGGGGAAATAAAAATGGGTGATGAAAATGACTGAGACACCTACTAGTTCTACCCTCCTTCCCTTCCTCCTTCCAGAAGGGACCAGAACACAGGGACCCCTGCTTTTATGCTGAGGTGCTCTCCTTGCTCACTTCCATGCCATGGCACAGCCCGTCCCTACAGCACCCCATGGTTCCAAGTACAGCACTAGGAAGGTAAATGCAGAACTGGCAGCACCAGGAGAGTGGCCACATTTACGACTCCCACATCTAGAATCACAGATTCACAGAATCATAGAATAATTAGGGTTGGAAAGGACCTTAAGATCATCTGGTTACACGGGCAGGGACGCCTCACCCCAGACCATGCCACACAAGGCTCTGTCCAACCTGGCCTTGACCACTGCCAGAAGTACAGCATTTACCACTTCTCTAGGAAACTTCTTCCCGTGCCTCAGCACCCTCCATCTCCCAGTGACGAAGAGAAGGAGCTAAAGGAAAGCAATGCAGCAGCCCCTGTTCAGCACAAACTCTACTCGCTCCCCTGACAGACAACAGTCAATGTCTCCGCATACACTCTGCCACAGGGAGCCCTTTTCGGGGTACATTAAATACAGAAGCCTTTTCCCAGTCCACAGAGGGCAGCAAGGGAAGGAGCTGAGCTGCATGGGCAGCTGGAGGGCTGGAGCAGGGCCTCTGCTCTCAGGCCATCGTGCCTGTTGACACTCCTGCTCCTGCCCCACCACACACTCGCTCCCAGGGGAGCCCGTGCACAAGACCAGGGTGGGCAGGGACCGGAGCCTTACCTGGGAGAGGAGGCGGCTGCTGGCACTGGGACGCTGGCTCGGGGGTGCCGGGGGTGCTCTCAGCCCCGCTGCTGCTCACCGCCTCGAGCACAGAGCTGCCGCATGCATGTGGAGCCGGGCGGCACTCACCCTCTGTCACGGCACTGCCATTAGGCAGGTTTCCCAGATCAACAGTGGGCCCGTCCAGGAAAATCGTCAGCTCTCTGCCGGAGACAACGCTGCCTTTGTTCTCCGTCTGCAGGTCCAGGGTCAGCTGCCTGTTCTCCACTTTGGAAGATGAGAGGACACGGAGAAAAAGACCAAGCAGTCATCACTCAGGATGCCAACCGTGGATGGCTCCGCCACCCAAGCTCCCCCATGGGATCGAACGTTAGCCTCCTGGTCCCCTCCAAGCACTCCCATATCCCCAAAGGACAATGTACCCAATCCCTCAGGACAAGCACCACCAGCAATGGCCCCACACCTACAGGTACCTACCAGCACCACCAGAGGACACCCAGCCAGCCCCAGCCCCAGCTCCAAGGGAGACCCTTTTTCACCAGCCATTGCTCACAAAGCTGGGTCCCACCACCCTGTTACACAGGGATGCAGCTGCCCCGGAGGCCCTTGATGTGACATCTGACACCACCATGGCTCACACATCCAGGAGCTGGAGCTGTATGGGAGACTGCGTCAGGAAAGCCAAGGGATTCATCTGGTTTGGAACAACACATGGGACAAGAAGGGTTCTGCACGAGGGCAACTACCAGCAGATGCCTGGGACATGAAGCAGGCTGATGGCTACATGCTAAAGGATGCCTGAAGCCCTGTCCTGCTGCAGAAGAACAAGCAGCATCTTTCAGAATCAGGGATATCCTCATGCCACCTAGTAAACCCAGGTAAGCAGCAAAGGAAAACCCCAAGCGCATCCCTTCATCCGCATCCCTGCATATGAGTTCTACTGAACAAAACTGGCACAAAGGGCTGCTGCCCCCAAACAGAAACACTACTGCAGCATCAGACCACCTTCACGGGAGCTTCTGGAGTGGGTGACATGGGCTGGGAGGCTGCTGGAGGCAGCTGCCAGCTCCACTCCCCTCCATCACCAGCCAGTTCGGCTCCAGCAGCTTGGCAAGACTTTGCCAGCCTCAGCTCCCTGCACAGCCAGGTACCGCAGCATTGCCAGAGGTAACGGCCCTGGGAACATCACCTGGGCACAGAGCAAGGGGCTGGAGTGACGAGGAAGAGGAGCTGGTGACCTGCATGGTGCCACACACCAGGACACCCAGCAGCACTTCAAGAACCAGTGCTTGCCCTGTTTCACCAACACGTGTTGGCAGGCACAGCCCTGCACCATGGACACCCACCACCCTTCAAGCTCCCCCGGAGGCTTCCTGTCAGCTTCCTACAGGGAGCAGCAGGGTGAGGAAAGCTGGGAAGCCACCAGCACACAGCACAGCACGGCTGAAGCAAGGCGCAGTGCAGAGGGGCTGCCTGCAGGCCTCCCACAACCTCCTCCACACCTACTGCAGGGCTGCATCCTCACAGAACATGACCCTCGGTGCCCACAAGCAACAGAAGAACACCATGATGCTCAATGCCATGGGCAGGCTGGGCTCTCACACCATCGCAGCAATGCCTGCCAGAGCCAGCAGGACCAAAACACCCAGCTCTGGCAAAGAAGGCCAGAAAAGTTTGGCTGTACCAGCCTGGGACACCAGCCCAGACACTTTCTGACTCATTTACTCAAATAATATTCTTATTATACACAGATTGCTCATGACACAATGGCACCATTTTTTAGCAACCTGCTTTGTCCCAGTCTCCTGCAGGGACAGGGTGCGGTATCTGCCAGTGGGAGCAGGAGGAGGATGGTCCGCTCCCCATGGACCCCTCATCTCATCTCAAGCTCTGAGGTGAGATATACTGGCAGGGCTGCAGGAGTCTGTAGTGACAACAGGGCTGCAGGACACATGGATCTTGTGACAGGGTTTTTTCAGGTTTAGTGCGAAGGAGGCAGGTGCCCCCGGTGCCCAGGCGCAGCAGGAGCCCACGGTCACAGGGACACAGCGTGGAGATTGGAGCCCAGCTCTGGGGTTGCTCATTACCCACCGATCACCCACCAAGGAAGCCTGGTCTTACCCATCTGCCTAAAGGAGTTACTCTCAGTTTGCTTCCAAAGGGAACTGATCTCAGATTTAAGAGCCTGAGATAGAAGATGCTACAGAGCACAGCCAAAACCCCGAACAAATCCAGACCCTGTTTCTCCCTGGCTGCTCCAAGCCATCGGAATTTGCACTTTCTCAGAGCCACGCAGAAGCTGCGCCCGCACGCTCCGGGGGTCTCCTCCATCCCCCTGTGTGAGCGGCTCTTCCCCCTGGAGCTGCACAAGCCCTCATTGTGCCGGCGCCCGGCCGAGGGGCGGCAGCGTTGGAGCTAAGACAAGGTGTCTCCAAGTGGAGGATGTGAACATGAACCTCCCAGCCAGCTTCCTTCTCCCCCTCCACCCCCTTCAGCTTCTTTAAAGAAAATAAACACGAGCAGAACCTTCCATTCACTGTCCCCATCCAGCACACGGGACGCACAAAGGGACATTGCTGTTGCACCAACAGAGGGTCCCCTGAGCGGCTGAGCACAAAGGCTGCCTGTGTCCTGCCAGCAGCCAGAATGTCAGAAGGATTATTATTATTATTTTGGGAGGGGGTCTGGGGGTGATTTGGGCCTCAATAAGGTCTCAGTTCAGCTACTTCCAGCGCCCCGCACGCAGCATCAGAGCTCCCATTTAGCAGAGGTGAGCTGCAATTCCCACCCAGCCCATTAAGCGGATTTACAGTTCCACGAAACGAAGTTGGTAGCAGCCAGCGCGATAACGGCCCCGAGCTGCGCCTGCAACCACACACGTCTGACATCCGTGGACACAAACGCCAGGGAGCTGTCTCACAGGAGGCAGCGCCCCGCTGCCTCTTCCCTGGGTGAGGTGGCTCCATCTCCGCACACTTAGCCAGGAAGATTTCCAGGCTGACAGACAGACAGTGCTTCCCACCCTCTCTGCTCCCAAACCCTCGCTGCACAGCTCCACTGTTTGCTAAGGCCAGTTTCCACTCAAGCGGTTCCATGCAATCAAATCTGTACCCATCATCACCCCTCCAGAGCAGCTGGGACTGCTGCTTATGCAGACAGAAGATAAGCAGATCCTCTGGGCTACCCAAAAAGCACCAACCTCCTTTTCCCCTCATCAATCCACAGAAGAATCACATCCAAGAGCCAGAACCATGCCCTGAAATCACCCTGGCACCAGGCAGAAAAGGCAAGGCAACAAATACATCAGTGGGAGCACCGAGCCAAGCCAGCTTGCCTGGAGTCTCAGGGTCCCCCATGCTAACCACAGCTCAGGGCTGGGGGGTGGAAAGCACCCCTCTCCCTGGTGCTCCTTCCTTAACCATTGTGCATACCTGCAGCCAAAGCAATGACTCCATGCTGTGGCTACAGGCTCCCCCAGGAAGAAGCAGGGGGAAAGCTGGACTTCCACAGCCATCCCTAAAGCAAGAAGGAGCCCAGAGTGTAGGGGAAGGGATAATGTTTACTGTCCTGGGTAAAATTTAAGTCTCCCCAGGCAGTGGGAAGCTTTGCTCATGCTGCTGGTCCAGTCTTGGCCACAAACAGCTTAGATACAACTGTGTCCCACTCCATGCATCTGCCAGGTATAACCTGGAGAACCTCAGATTTCTGCTTCGTTTCTCTGAACCATCACAGGCCTGGGAGAGAAGACAGGATGGGAGGAGAAGGCCTGGTCAGAGGCCCACTGGCTCTGTTTTTGTCTACAAAAACAGTCCTGGGAGGTTACAGGACCAGAGCCAGTGGACCCTGCTAACACGCTGGCTCAGGCACAGACAGCATCCTCCCATCCAAAGGGATGGCTAGGGCATGGGGACAGTGCTGGTGGCCGTGGTCCCATCAGCTATGCAGGACATTCAGGACATGACACCCAAAAGGTGATGCAGGGTAGGCACAGTCCAAGCCTCACTGTGACTTCCTGGCTTGGATGACTAGTTCCGTGAGACCATGGCCCAGCCACACCAGCAGGTCTGAGCCTCTGCTTCATGACTCCTTGCTAACAGTGTTTGCTGCTGGGGCACACAGCAGAGCTCCTTTGACACTGCATCCATGACAGGGGAAAAGCTGCAGCTTTCCAGAGGTTTGGGGGTCACTGTTGGCTTCCTGGAGGGTCCCACAGGGCCCAGCTCCAGCAGCTCTGCCTGGGGCACAGCAGGAGGCAAGGCAAAGGCTGTGCAGGGTCTGTAAAGCCCTGGCACATGGTGCCACTCCAGGAACAGGAGCCTCTTGGTGGAACTCACAACCTGAGCAGCAAGCAATAGAAGCGAGCGCCTTCATTTGGGAGATGCAGCCTGGCTCAGCCACGCACTGCTAGGCACATGGCAGGACCAGCAGAAACCAGCAAGACCCAGCACCAGCCTCCACGCAGACTGTGGTACGAGGCCAGCCCCACGGGAGGGGCAGGCGAGGAGCTCCTGGAACCTGGGAACAAAGAGGTTCCTCTGCAGCAGGGAGGGCTCAGGGACCAGGGCAGAGGGCTCTGGTTGTTGTGAAACTGGCTGTTTCACCGGAGCCTGGGAGCAGCTCAGCTCCACGGAAGGCTCCAGCTCGATTCCCGTGATTGAGCCCATTCTCGGCCATCTCTCCCCAGCAATCCCCTCTGAAAGCAGGAGGGTGCTGCCTGCCAGAGGAGAGGCCCTGGAGGCACTGCCAAGGCCCTGGGAAGCACTGCAAGTCCAAAGGCTGGACCCTCCAGGGGCAGGAGCTCCTGTTCAACAGCTCGGGCTGCTACCTCCAGCAGCTCTCCCAGTCTGCCTGGGAGCTCAGCCCTGACCAGGCTCGTCACTGAGCTCTTTTTCCAGGCTCCAAGCCTCAGAGCTGAGACTCTTCCACCTGAAGTGAGGCGTGCTTGGCAAGAGGGCCAACAGAAGGAAAGAACAGAGGGAGCTCTAGAGTCTTCCTGGCAGGCAGGAGCCCTGCATGCACTGCATGGACGTCACCAGCAGTGAGAACACCACCCCTACCTAAAGGCAGAGCAACCAGAACAATTCTTCTGGACCAAGTAGAACAACTACAGGGACACAAACCAAAGGCCACAGCTAAACTCGATTAACAGTAACTTACAGAAAACCTCCCTAATGCCATTACAAACTCATTTGAACCAGAAAGCATGTCTGCTGCCCTGCAGAAGCCCTGGGGACTGCACACTTCTGCTGAGCATGCAGGAGGGGAAAGAACTGCTGAAAGAATGGCCAGGCCCCCACCAGCAGCAGCAGCATCCTCATGCATTTCACTGCCTTGTCCAGGCAGAGGGTTGTGGGCTGCATAAGAACACTACATATCCAACTTGGGAGGGCTTGAATTCCCAGATGCCCTTTGCACACCCTTGTGTGACCTGGCCACTTCCCTAGGCTGGCAGGTGAGAAACCCTCCCAAGGAAGGGGTCTCCAAAGGATGCAGGCTCACATGGGACCTCTGGGGGACCAGCAGCAGTCTTTGGCCCACGGAGAGGTGCAGCAAAGGCCATGCAGCAAGTCTGCAGAGGAGAGGAGGGAGCAGGCTCCAGGCTAGATCAGACGGGCAGACAACAGCACATGGCTGACCACAGCAGTGCCAGGTTGCTCCCAGCCCACAGCAGCACCTTCCCGGAAGGGCAGGCTCTGCAGCTTTAAGAATCCTCCCTCCCAGCTCTCGGTGTCAAGGAAAAATCTGACACGTTTTTTCTGGTGGATGTTAACAGACAAGCTGCAACAGCCAGTTGCCTTTTCCATTCATTTTCCACATGCCCCCCTGGGAGGCCTGCTAATGAAAGAGCCGATTGTGCCCCTGCAGAGGAGCAGGCAGGTAGCGGGAGCAGCAGCAGCCCTTGGAGCCCCGCATGGCATTTGCATGGCTCAGGAAGAAAACCCTGCAGGGAAGGGTGCCCTGGGGCAGAGACCCGCACTGCAGACCACCTGACAGCAGCAGCCCAAGCAACAGGTAGCCCAGTCCTGCAGCTACCTGGGGGGGACATTTAGGACATCACTGGCTTTGTGAGTTGAAGGCAGTGGCAGCAGCAGCACAGCTCCCCATGGAGCCCTCACTGCCCCAGCAAGACAAGGTGCCACCCAGGGGCACAGCAGCCTGTCCACACAGGGGACAACCTCACAGTTCCATAGTGCCAGGGGAAGCAGCTCATCCCAGCCCCTGGCACTGGGGACAGTCTGAACCAGCCCCAAATCCCCCCCAGGGCACAGGAGGCCCCTCTCCCCACTCAATACCAGGTCTGTGTCTCACAAGCAGCAGAGCTGTGCTTGGAAAAGACAGAGTGAGCCTTTTCCAGCCCAAGCCCTGAATGGCCGCCTTTATGCTGTAGCTGCTGTCACGAGCCACACGCTGGAGACCACAAATGGCAGCAAATAGCTGCAGGGTTTGTGTTTCCGTGGAGGATGCAGCACCCTGGCTAAGGGAGGAGGCACGGCTTCTGTCACACCCCGGCCCTGACGGGGCACACACTGGTGCCTTGTTCCCACCCGGGGCAGGGGCTGCACGGGAGCCACTGCAGCCACCACCTTTCCTCCACACACACCTGTGGGCAGGAGAGGGTCAGGACCCCAGGCAGGGCAGAGGCCTGGGCCCCCACGGTGTCCGGCTCGTACGTACATTTCCCACCGTTCTTCAGCAGGTTGCTGAGGCTGACGGAGGCCATGCCCAGGAGCTCATTCCTCAGGGTATGGCAGCTCCACACCTTCAGGTCCAAGTGGCTCTGAGCCGTGACGTTCCTGCAGAGACCAAAGAACGGGGTCACCGCTGTGGTCTCAACCCATTCCATGCTCAGGGAGGGGGTAGTGCCAGGCCAAATCCAGGGAGCAGAGGGAGGCAGGCAAGGGCACAGGGCAATGGGAAACATCCCTCACAGTGGCCCTCCCAGCCTGGCTGCCCTTTGCAGCATCCTTATCTAGGGGCAATGATCTCTGACACCCGAGTGGCCCCAGCCGATAGCGCAGAGGGTTACACCAGACAGCACCGAGGATACACAGAGGGTTACAGGGAACACAGGGCCAGTCCTAGCACCAGCCCCATGCCAGGGGCTCACAGGATGAGGACTTACAGGATGAGGATCTCGTTCCACAGCACCTCAGAGCTCCCAATCTGCTTCCCAGTCTTCTTGGTCTCACTGGGCAGCCCGTCGCCCGTCACCTCCACATAGCAGGTCATCCGCGACGGGCGGCTGTTCACCTTGGGCCTCAGGGACACCACTGGGTAGGAGGGTAGACGGAGTCAGGAAGCCATATGGGAGACCCTGTCCGCTGCCCCACATACTCCTCCCTCTGGGGAGCTCTGCCAGCTCAGGGTGCTTTTGGAAGAAGGGGAAGCAATGGCAGCAACCTCATGGCAGCAACGGTCTGATCTGGGTGCTCCCATCACCAGCCCCTGATAACTGCCTGTCCCCAGCTACACACAGAGCTCAGCCCCACACGCGAAGGCCGCAGGAGTATCACAGTCCCCACAGACACTGCCCTACCCCAGCGCTTGGGAGCAAGGCTGGGGGACAAGGGGACTCTGCGGAGCCGCTGGGTTGAGGCACCCAGCGGGTGCGGTTCAGCTGCCCCCCAGCCCAGCGGTGCCCGCTGTGGGGCTGAGCTGGGGCCGCAGCGCCAGGAGTCGGGAGCCACCTCGCGGCCACTGCAGCCCTGGCAGGGCCACGGACCCAGGTCCCCGCGGCAGACGCGGGGGTCGGAAGCAGCACAGCGCAGCCGATGGCCGCCCCGCTCACCCGGCCGTCCATGGGGCACAAGGCAGCGCCGCCATCCCCATCCCCGGCTCCCCCCGAAGGTCTCCCCACACACCCAGACCAGAAGCACCCAAATCCAGGTTCCCCAGCACGGGGCTCGGCCGCACCTCGCTGGGGCAGCAGGACCTACCTTTCACAGCGAGCTGGTACCTCTCACAGGGTGGCCCAGCCCTGGCCCTGCTGGAGCTTGCAGCGGCCATGGCATCACCCCTGTCTGGAAGCAGAGAGAGAAGAGAGCCCTCAGCACCAGTCCCACTGCGTGCAGGAAGCCAGAGCTTCGCTGGGGTCCCCTCTGAGCCCAAATGTAGCCACGATACCATTGCAAGTGACCCACTTGGTGGGGAGACTTGGCAATGGACAGGCACATGCCCGGTGAACACAGGTTCCCTCTCGCTGCTGGTAAATCAGCCCTTCACCAGAGGCAATGGCAATACTGTGGCCTCAGGGAGACAAACCCCTCCTCAACCACACTGCCGTGGCCTGAGGAGACCCGAGCCAGGCTGGGCAGTGCCAGCCCTTTGGACACCTCATTTTGGTGGCTGCAGCTCACCCCGACCCAAAGGTCGCTGCTGATCACAGCCAGCATGAGGAGCTCCCAAAACACTGTCTGACACCCTGCTCTGTGCTCCGGAGCAGCGACATCGGCTCCCCAGCAGCCTGCATGGCCACCACGCAGGGGATCTCTCCGCAAGGACAGTGCAGTGACACCAGCAGAATAGAGGAAGGCACAGTCACAGCATGGGGAAGCAGCCACATCCTCACGGACAGCAAGGGCCTCTCACTGGCAGCAAAGTCCCACGGGAAGATCAGTCCCATCTACTCTAACACAGCGTGGACGGGACGGGGACGGCGGCTGCTCTGAACACAGGGAAGGATCACACTGCAGAGCCGCCTGCAAGCCCAGACCTCCACTTCCTCAAGCACTCACCACTTCCTTGCTCTCCGGCGCCACGCCACACTCACCACAGGCACAGCGCTTCCCCCTGCCCCTCCGGCTGCAGCTCCCCCCTGGAGTCAGTCACCAGGACAGGCAGCAGGCAGGAAGGAGGCAGGCTGCAGCACCCGGCAGGTCACGGGGCTCGGCCGAAAGAACCGAGCAGGGAGCAGGAGGATGAGGTCACGTATCATGCAGAAGCACGAGGTGCTCGGTCTGGGACCACAGGAGCAGCTATTGACTCGCCCCGTCCTCCTGAGCCTGCGGGCAGCACCCCTCCTCTCTGCACTCCCCAGGCTGAGGAGCTAGAGAGGATGTGGCTGTGGTGGGTATCAGGGTCATAGAGCAGAGGGTCCCTGTCTGCACAAGCCACCGACACAGTGGGGCAGATGGGGGCATTCGCTGTCCACCCCTGGGCAGAAGCAAAGAGGATCCTCAATCGTGTTGTCAGGGGCAGTGACAAGGCCAAATCTGAGCCTCCCCCACAGCCACCAAAGCCAAGGTCAACACTCCTACCCAGCCTCAGCAGGAGCACCGGCCAACCTGACTGGGATAAAAGCACAGAAAGGAGACAAGAGCATCTCCAACATTCCAGCCTCTACCAGCTCCCTCCTTGCAGAGGAGTCTCACTCTCATTCCTGCTCTCTCCCCACATCATTAGACTTAATCAAGCTTCATCCCAAAGCCAGGATCCTTATATATCCCTCTCACAAACCAGGGTCTCCACTCTCCAGCCCCTCACCACGACAGCCCCTCACCCCCTCAGCACAGCAAACCTGCACAGCACCCCATGTTCAGCCCAGAGCCAGCCAGTGCCTGGAACAATCCCTGCCTCTGCCTGGAAAACCTCACCTGGTGCCACAATGGCCCCTGTCTCAGAGCAGGAGGTAGCAGAACGCTCACTAGCACATGCTGATCCCACCTGCTCCCCAGTGGGGAGAGCTGACACAAGACTAATTGCACTTGCTCTTACTATGGTTACTTCTACTCCAATTATCCCAGCCCGCAGATCACCCCAACCTTCCCCTAGGTTATTGTTATTCCTGAGTTTGTTTTTATTCCCCAGCTTCACATCACCACTTACTTCATTAACACCATTAAGAAGACCCACAGAACACAGCCAGGCACAGGTGCCCCTCCTGCACCAGGCTCTGACCAGGCCCCGGGGCTGACCAACAGCAAACTTGTCCTTTGGGGCCTTTCTCACACCACCATTAGTGACCTGTACCTCAGGTATTGTTGTAAGGGCCAAGGCCCCACAGCAGGGACCACTGTGACAGCCCTACAAACCAGCCTGATCATCCCACGATATGTGAGACCTCAGGACCCAGCCACCGGTTTCCTCACTGCATCCTCCCACAAAAGATGCCATCAGAGACCTGTCCCATTCGGGCTGGGTCTATCTTTTTTTTCCTCTTGATTTTGGCTCTTCCTAATTTTTCTTTTCCTGACCCTGTACCCTTTCTCTGTTGCTTGCTTTGATGTCCTGAGTCACGTTAAATACCTCTCAACCTCCAGAGGACCCCTCTGTGCCCAGGGCCGATCCCCAAGCACAGCTTTCCACTCTGACCAACCTTCCCCCCTCCCACCCACACTGCTCCCTGCTCCGAGCCGCCCTGTGCCCCCACGCCTGCAGGTTTCCCTCTTGCAAAGACCAGGGGCTCCCCTCCCCAGCTTCCCCTGCCTGGCTTCCCGCGCCGGTGCCCGGCCTCGCCTCCCGGGGCAGGGGGCAGCCCTGCGCCTCCACGCGAACGCGAGGGCACAGAGCGACGGCAGCAACCGCGGGACCCCGCCGGGCTCTGCCTCGGGGCAGGTTCGCCCCACACGCAGCTGGGAGGGGCAGCGACGGCCGCGGGAGAAGGCGGCAAGAGGCAGAGCGCACCGGCCAAAGCCAAACTCCGCTGTCCTCGCCCGCGGACGCTGCGAGGGGCAGGCGGCGGCCGGGGAATCCCTTCCCACGGGCCGTGCCGCCCCGGGCAGGGCCTCACCTCGCCAAGTCGGTACCGGAGCACAGCCCGCAGCGGAGCGGCTCCAGGAGCGCCCCATCGGGCCCTGGCCACGGGGCGGGAGCGCCGGAGCGGGACCGAGCCATACAGGAAGGGAAGCGAATCCCAGCCCAGCCCCGCCCCGCCCCGTCCCGCCCCGTCCCGTCCCGTCCCGTCCCGTCCCGTCCCGTCCCGTCCCGTCCCCCGAGTTACCAGCGACAGCTCCGCTTCCGTCTCCACCGTCCACCGTCATATGACACCAACCGGTCACGTGACCGCACGGCCCGGAAGCGGTCACGCGGCCGGCGGAGGGCGCCGTTTCCGGCGTGCTCAGCGCAGGACTACATCTCCCGGCGTGCAGCGCGGCGGCTCTTGGGCATGGCGCGCGTGGCGCACGTCGTGGCCGACACCGGCGCGTTCCTGAGCGCGGCCCCGCTGCAGGTACCGGGAGGGGGCCGGGGGGTGCCCGGGGCCGGGGGGTGCCGGTGCCGGCCCCGCGCTGACGGCGCTGCCCGCAGGACCTGGCGCAGAGCCTGTACACGGTGCCCGAGGTGCTGGCCGAGATCCGGGACCGGCCCACGCGCCGCCGCCTGGCCGCGCTGCCCTGCGAGCTGCACCTGCGCCGCCCGCGGCCCGACCTCCTGCGCCTCGGTGAGTCCCGGACCGGACCGGACCTCTCTGCGCCTCGGGGCGGCCCCGCTGCCTGCGGCCCGGCCCGGCCGCTCCGCTCCTTCCTTTTCCCATTTCCCTTCCTTTTCCCCCTTCCCTTTTCCACTTTCTTTCCCTTTCCCCTCCTTTCTCTTTTTCTCCTTCCCTTACCTTCTCCCTTCTCTTTTCCTTCCCTTTTGTTTCCTTTCTCCTTTTTCTTCCCTTCCCCTTCTTCCCTCCTGCAGTGACCGAATTCTCCAAGAAGACCGGGGACTACCCCAGCCTCTCGGCCGCTGACCTGCAGGTTCTCGCCCTCACCTGCCAGCTGCAGGCTGAGACCGAGGGCCCCGGCTGCCTCCGCTGGGAGCCCCAGGACAAGGTGGGTCCGTGTCCCCCGTCCCCAGGGATGTGACCCTGGAGCACTCCCCCAACCCCCTGCTCCCTCCCCAGGTGCAGCTCAGCTCCACCCCGCGGCACCCCGAGGCCCCCATACACCTCGCTGGCTTCCACCTGCCCTCCAAGGTAAGGGACGGGGCTGCAGTGCTCCAAGGAAGGGGATGGGGTGCAGTCCTGCAGACCCCCCCCGGCAGCAGCGGGCAAGTGATCCCCTTGTCATGTGTCCTCCACAGCACAAGCACCCTGGGAAGGGGCAGCACCAGCCAAGCCCTGAGGGCAGCACAGCCCCATCCGAGAATTACGAGTTCAGCTCCTTCCTGTACTGGCGAGTGCCCCTGCCCAGCATCGAGGAGGAGCTGCAGGAGCTGCTGGTGAGACCCAGGGCCTCCTCTCCTTGCTGTCCATGCCACCCTAGTGTCTAGCTGGCCTTTCCCACCTCCTCCACTGCGTGTGCCATCACTGACTGCCGTCATCTTCCACTGCAGAGCGCTCAAGCCATCTCTGTTAGCCCAGAGACCACTGAGGAGCACCGGAGGTCTGAGCATGAGGCCAGTGCTGATGAAGAGGAAGATGAGGAGAGCGACGATGAGGGCTGGATAACACCCAGCAACCTCAAGCAGGTCCAGCAGGACACGGGGCACTGTGATACTGCTCCTAATGGCATCCAGGTCGGTTGCGTCACCACGGACTTCGCCATGCAGGTGGGTGCCAGTCCTGTCTTCCATGGGACAGCTTGAGCCTCAGGCATGTGTGGGGCTGGTGGATTCTCAAAACTACTCAAACCTCTGGGGTGGTTAAACCAGTGCGAGCAGACAGAGGAGCACCTGGACAGGCTGAGCACTGACAGCCTCTTTTACCTTAAAACCATGCCCTTCTCTCTGTGGCAGAGGCCTCATTACAAAGCCCATTGGTGTTGCTCCCATTGTCCTCTGTCTTCCTTGGGCTAGTAGATCCCAGTGAAGGCTCCCAGCAGACCCAGCTCAGAGCATCCTGGTCTCTCCCTCCTTATTGCAGAACGTGCTGCTGCAGATGGGCCTCCACGTGCTGGCAGTGAATGGCATGCTGATCCGCCAGGCCAGGAGCTACATCCTGCGCTGCCACGGCTGCTTCAGGTGAGTGTGGTTGTGCAGAGCTGCTCTGCCCTTGGCATAGTGCTTAGAATTATAGACTGATCTAATGGTGTATGTTTGAAAGGACCTTAAAGCTCACCCAGCTCCAACCCCTGCCACGGGCAGGGACCCCTTCCACTGGAGCAGCTTGCTCCAAGCCCCTGTGTCCAACCTGGCCTTGAACACTGCCAGGGATGGGGCAGCCACAGCTTCTCTGGGCACCCTGCACCAGCGCCTCAGCACCCTCACAGGGAGGAGCTTCTGCCTTAGATCTAACCTGAACTTCTACTGTTTAAGCTTAAACCCATCACCCCTTGTCCTATCACTACAGGTTACTTGGATGATCCCATATTCTATGGCCCGGGGAGTACTAAACCCCTGTGCCCCTGTCTTGCAGGACCACTTCGGACATGACTAAGGTTTTCTGTCCCCACTGTGGTAACAAGACCCTGAAGAAGGTCGCAGTGAGTGTCAGTGATGATGGAAGCCTCCACATGCACTTCTCCCGCAACCCCAAGGTGCTGAACCCCCGAGGGCTCAGGGTGAGTGCCTGTACCTCACATGCTGGGTCCTGGGACAAGAGCCTGGCCTGTGGCTGGGGGGGTTTGGAGGGAACCATCAGCTCATGGCTATCGAAGTGAAGCTGTGATTGTCCTCCAGATGTCAGACTCAACCCCATGGCTTTTGAGCTTAATTTGTTCAGCTCATCCCCTGTGGCCACCTTTGAGTCCCTGAAGGTGACAAGCCGCCCCTAAAGCATGCTTAAAACTGCTTCTCCCTTGCAGTACCCGCTGCCAGCGCCACGCGGGGGGAAGCACGCCAACAACCCTCACCTGGTGGCTGACCAGCCCTTCCCGCAGCAGCGCCTGTCCCGCAAGGCCAGGCAGAAAACCAATGTCTTCGACCCCGACTACATCGCCGGGGCCTCGCCCTTTGCCGAGAATGACGTCTACAGCCGCGCGGCCAACCTGCAGATCCGGGACGCGGCGCTGGGCGCGGGCAGGCGGCGCCTCAACCCCAACGCCGTCACCAAGAAGTTTGTGAAGAGGCGGTGAGTGTTCGGAGGGGTCCCTGCAGCCGCTGCTGCGAGGGAAGGATGAGCCCCCTGCGTGTTGCTGCTGATGGCTTTAGGAAGAGGCAGCTGCCCTGCGGAGGGGCTGGGCCTTTACTTCCACGCTTCTCTGATGCGCAAAGAGCAGCCGTGACCGGGGGATGACAGTTGCTGGGGAAGCTCCAGCCTGGATAGCCTGGCAGGAAGGTACTGGCTTCCTTGCTCGATTCCCTGGACCCCGCAAGCCATGGCTGTGTTGCTAATAAACACCAAATCCCACAGCACCGTGGTTCAGTTTTGTGTCTGCGTCTGCCTGGGCTGGGCTTAGAGGCTGGCATGTGCCTTTCTGTGAGCCTCGAGAGACAGAGGAGGCTGGGAGGGTTTCTTGGGGCGTTTTCTTTTGTCCCCTGGCACTAACAAGGCCAGTGGGTAGCAAGTGCCTGCAGCAGGGTCAGCAGCTCCAGAAGGGTAGATGTCAGTGGGTTACATTTGCCCCACTGCGGCACAGCCACATCTGACCCTGGCAGTGGGTGCAGGTCTGAAGGGAGAGGTGCTGGGGCAGTGGTACAGGCTGGGGAAAGCCTTTTGGATAAATCTGCTTACGTCTTTGGCAGTGAAACGTTCTGCCCAGCTCTGGGGTAACTGCAGCTGCTTCTTACGCTGGTGTAGTTTTTTACATGACCAACTGGCTGCTGGACCCCACAGTCCCAATGGAGGCGACTCTTCCTGCAAGGGGGGCAGCAGGAAGGGGACACATACTGAGCCTCAGCAACTCGGGGGTGTTTGTAGCACATGAGCATAAACACACTGCGGGTGCAGATGAGGGGTGTAACTCCCATTACCTTGGCCTAGGATTTCTGGCATCACCTCCATCAGGCAGAGGAGCTCTGCACCATCCCAGGGAGCCCTCTGCATTGCACCCAGGTCCCTCTCACAGGTTCAGTTCTGCTTCAGACTGAATTAATTCCCTGGAACCCTGGGTCATTTGCAGGCTGGGGTTGCAGCAGCGCGGCCCAAAGGTTACTTTGGACTCAGTGCCACAAGGTGAAGAAGGAACACAGGTGTGACATGGTGCCTTTTCTCATGCAGCAGCTCCAGTGGGACACTTGGCTGGCACAGGCTCTTGTCATCCCAGTACTTCCTGACCCAGCTCCATTGGTTCCCAGGCAGGTCCATTCCATACTGAGGAACAGCGTTTTCTCCCAAGCAGAGCGATGCTCTTGTAAAAAAAACACAAGAAGACTTTACACTGCAAAATGAAAACTTTCATTATTTTATTCTTGACTGCAGCTGTTTACAGAAATATAGTTGCGAGTATACAAATGTCCCAATAGAAGCAAAATATTTTTGTTTTTTAATATTCAACAAGTTATCACAGGATAGCTAAAAACATAGATGCAAATAAAATATCCCCTCATAGAACAAACTGAAAACACTGGGTATCAGTGCTTGGAAAACCCCCAACTACGAAAGCCATATACACAGAAATGCACAAAGGAATATCTGGTGCTACTTTCACATTGCAGGACAGTGGAAGAGGCAGCTCAGCAGTTGACCGGTGCCCCAGGAACACATGGCAGAAAGGTGGGTAAAGCCACTCCAAGATGCAGCTAGTGACAGAGGTAGAAAGCTCTGCTCTCAAGGTTTGTTGGAGCTTACTCCTTAATAAGGAGCTCAAACATAAGTATTTCAAATCGCGCCCACAATAAAAAGGCTTCAGGAATACTGTGGACTAAGCAGGACACGGGAGTGTGTGCCCAGTTCTGCAACAACCCCGAGGCACTGCTCTCAATCCTTCCAAAAGGGAGCTTCCCCCAAGCCCTGTTACCCCAACCTCGGCACAGCCATGCTCCTGAACAAGGAGCACTCGGGTCAGCTTGTCCCCAGCTTCAGGGACCACAGTGAAGTCATGGACATCTACACAGGGCCCTTGGCTCATCTGAGTCCTGGAGCAAACACACACAACTGGAGCATATCACAGTGGGCTGCTGCTGAGTGGTGGAAGTTTGGAGTCAAACAAGCAGAGTGTTGGTGAATGTCCCACAGCAAGCAAGGCAGTTCTGGGATTCCTCACCCCCAGTACACTTGAATATTGTGAGGCAATCTGATGAACTGTAACAGCAAAAATTACAGATCTCTGAAACAGCAAAAATGAGACCTGCAACATGATGGCTCAAAGAGAGGAAACCAGGGCATTCTCTTCAGTTTGGCAGAGGTGCTTGGATAGAGCCTGTACCAGACAACAACGTCCATTAATCAACCTTGTGTCAAACTGCACCTGATTTGTCATCCTGGTCCTGGTGGATAAAATACACACCAGTGACACAACAATCTGGATTTCTTTGAGAAAGTTCAGCTCCTCACAGAATCTAAGTCAGAGATCAGTGCACAGGGTCCCTCCTCATGCCCAGAAACCAACGGGAGCTCTCACCAGCTTCCAAGGAGTTTTCTAGGTAAGGACTGTCGCAGTAAAAAGTCAGATTAAAGAAAATAAAGATGCCTGCCTTTATGACAAGAAATGGGAGTGACCAGATTAAGCTTCACCTTCCCAATCCACAAAAAAACCCAGCTGAGCTGCAGCCAGGTCCTTTGCTATGCAACAACTGTAACCCACCAGGAGAGAACTGCTGGTGTCAGCCCAGCTCCTCCAGAGCAACACAGCCACCACCATTCCCTACCTGCATGAGCTGTGGGAGACTGATAATGGGAAAAGGTCCCCAGGTCAGGAGTCACCCATGGAAAGCTGGCAGGGCAGGCACACATGCAGACAGCCCATGCCACTGCCACATCCCCAGAGTCCATCCAGTGGCAGCTCTGCCCAGGGCTGCCAGTTTGACTGCTTCACTTCACCACCCCACAGCTGAAATTATGACTAAAAACATACAAAAGTACAAAAGTGAACAGCTCCTTCCAACCCGCAGCTATCAGTGACGTTCACAAGCAGAGCAACACTACCAACAGCACCACATGTACAGTACTCAAAGGTGTTCAGACAACTACTACTGAGTTACAGAATCACAGAATAGTTAGGGTTGGAAAGGACCTTAAGATCATCAAGTTCCAACCCCACTGCCATGAGCAGGGACACCCCACACTAAACCATGTCACACCCAAGGCCTTGTCCAACCTGGCCTTGAACACTGCCAGGGATGGAGCATTCACAGCTTCCCTGGGCAACCCATTCCAGCACCTCACCACCCTCACAGTAAAGAATTTCCTCCTTAGATCCAATCTAAATTTTCCCTGTTTAAGTTTTAACCCATTACCCCTTGTCCTGTTACTACAGTCCCTAATGAGGAGTCCCTCACCAGCATCCTTAAAGATCCCCTTCAGATACTGGAAGGCTGCTATGAGGTCTCCACGCAGCCTTCTCTTCCTCAGGCTGAACAGCCCCAACTCTCTCAGCCTGTCTTCATACAGGAGGTGCTTCAGCCCCTGATCATCCTCGTGGCCTCCTCTGGACTTGTTCCAACAGTTCCATGTCCTTTTTATGCTGAGGACACCAGAACTGCACAAAATGCTCCAGGTGAGGTCTCACGAGAGCAGAGCAGAGGGGCAGGATCACCTCCTTCCACCTGCTGGTCACGCTCCTTTTGATGCAGCCCAGGATACGGTTGCTTTCTGGGCTGCGAGCACACACTGAAGCCGGCTCATGTTCAGTTTCTCATCCACCAACACCCCCAAGTCCTTCTCCTTGGGCTGCTCTGAATCTCTTCTCTGCCCAACCTGTAGCTGTGCCTGGGATTGCTCCGACCCAGGTGTAGGACCTTGCACTTGGCATGGTTAAACTCCATGAGGTTGGCATCAGCCCACCTCACAAGCGTGTCGAGGTCCATCTGGATGGCATTCCTTCCCTCCAGGGTATCAACCGAACCACACAGCTTGGTGTCATCGGCAAACTTGCTGAGTTACTACACAACCCTCAGTAAATGACCTCATACTAAGGAATAGTATTTCAGGTTTATGAAAATGTAAATATAACAGTATTCTATGCACATGTCTACTAATTATTTATATATAATAGATATGATTCCTCTATATACATATATATAAAATCCTAGAATATACAGGCATTGCCTATTTACAGACATATAGGCTGTAAGAAAGAAAAAGCTGCTCCCTCCTGCGTGACCCCTCAGAGCCCCAAACTCCATTAGAGAGTTTTACAAGTACACTTCTACCAGAGTTTATCTGCTGCTACAACATTTCCTTGTATTTAAACAGCATTTAACCCATTTCAACAGCTCACAATCTACCTCAAAAAACTGCTCCAAATTAAAACAAACCCATCAAGCAAAGTATCTCAGTGCTTTCCTTTTAGCTGCTAAAAGACTGGAGCTGCCACCAGTCCTCCAGAACACAACAAACACCTATTCCTTGAAAATAAGCACTGCAGTAATGAAAAATCACCAGTGATCAATAGTTCTTCTCACCTTCCACCCACAACTCACAGCTCAGAGCACATAAAGCAATTCATTCTCCTTGTTCTTGCCTCTGTCCCTGTCTGTAATCCGTCATACTCCTTTCCTGGAATTACTCTGAAAAAGCAGCCCCAGTTTACCATACAGAGGCACCGTAGAGAGTCAAACACTGACAGGCAAACTCTTTTCTGACTTGACGAACGTACCCTTAGAGGAAACCATGTGCAGCTTTTTTAGTCCAGTAACAACTTTCAGATTTTGCTTTTTAATAAATCATCTTTCCTGCTACTCAAATAATGATTTGAACTACGTTTTAAGTCAAATACAAGCTTCTGAATTGATTAGTAGTATTTCTGAAGACTCTGGAAAGGTAACAGAAAACACGTTCAGACAAGTTTTCTATTTAGAAACTACATCCTAAACCAAAATCACAATAGAAGCTTAAAAAGTAAATAAATACAAACAAATCAACTTATCTAAATTAGGGGAATGTCCACTGATAACAGCTGCCCAGACTCTCAGTTTTTCCAGTTAAAAAAATCTGCCAAAGTGACAAATGCTGAACTGCTCATGCTTTATTCTATCTTAGAACTATGTAGGAAGTAACTACCCTATCAGGAATTAAATGTAATTATAATGAAATGATTGGTGATTAAACATCTACTTTGAAACAGCAAGCCTGAAATAATTTCTGGAACTACTTTTACATTAAAATAATAACAAAGCACTTGGCTTGAATAACTGCTGAAAAATCAGACAGTGAGGAGGCAATTAATAACAAGAAAGGACTTGCTAATTAAGCACAAAGAAGCAATAACTTCCTGCCAGAGGAGATGCTTAGCTGGTAACTGTGTATTACGGGCTATTCATACAATTCTCATATATATATATGTGTACACCCAGCATATAAGCAGCCAAAAGAACGCATGCAGTGGTCATGACTGGCAGCAGGCAGGTTAAATCTCCCCAGATTTTAACCTGTACCAAAAAATGGGTGTTCTGTGAAGCCAACACTCCACAGATGCTGTGCAGAGTGGACCACGGGTGCATTAAGAGGCACATGCTCAAGGGTAAAGCCAACTATGAACATGGAGGTTTAGACTTAATGGGTCTTTCAGAAGTGACCTTAAGGCAGCCAAAAAAAGTAACTTAAAACCCATCCCAGCAATGCAGCTCTACAGTTTTCTATGTTCACCTAGTAGTGTCTTCTACACTTTATTGCTGCTCTGTGGATATGACGTAACATCCCCTTTAGAGTAATGTCATTGGGAACTCTAAATTTATAGAGACCAGTATCTCAGTATCTTCCTTCTCACCCAAAATGGACTAGACATGATGCCACCACCTCATCTCTGCAGGCAACGCTCCATCCATCTACTCACAGATCCTAGGCAATGCAGAGTGAGCATGCAAAAGACTAAATACAGAGAAGATGGGATTAAAATAAAAGAAAAATAAATCAGAGTAAGCTCCAATTATCAATACTAAATGCTTAAATGCCAAAAGTAAATGTTCAGGATTGATAAAATACAGATGTGGCTCACACTGTTCTTGGGTCTTTCTGCCATGAAATCCTGCAGCCCGCCTTTAAGCTCTTTACTGGCTTATCAAACCTCTCTTTATCTTCTGTAACAGCTCTCTGCAAGCACTGATCAACCACTGAGCAATCTCTTTATTCAGAAGACAAATACTTTTTGTATCCAAATCACATGTTCCAAGTGTTGTACATTTAAACACTGACCTAAAATGAACACAATAAGTTTAACACAAGAAAAGGTGTTATCCAGAAGTGAAAAACCTGATAGCACAGCCCTTTTTTATTATTTATTTTACATTTTTTTCTCATCTCTTCATGAGCGACCCAAAACATGCACACAATTCAGACATACCCTTCCCCTGGAGCTGTAGCAGTCTTGGTATGAAGTTCTCTTTTGGACACCCAGTTTGTTAAATGGAGAATTGGTCCCTGGTGACTTGGCACTGACCAACCATACCACTTCCACGTAAGGATACACCCCTTTGGAACAACGGAACGAACTGAAGCAGCACACAAGTGAATTTATCATTCCTGTTACTTCTTCTGTGTACGAAGGCCCTGGACGACACCTAGCAGCTTGTCCTGGGACTGTGATCCTGAAAAAGCCACTAGTTCGTTTTCAAATAACTGGCTATTGACTTCCACGAGCATCTGGAAGTTGCTTCGGTCCATAATTCTGCCTTCTACATAGCCTCAAATAGCATTTAGATTGCTGCTTTCATGTCATGAACCGTAACGATATTGTTAATATCTTGTCTTAGCAGGATATAAGAAATAAATCACAGAAAGAAAAAGTATGGTTCAGGGTTAAAGCAGCTGTGGACACTAGGAAGCAGGGAATTGTATTTATCATGATTAAAATTTTAAACATTTTAGCATAATCATAAATTAAGAGTTAAAACACAGAGGCGCTAATAATAAAAATATTAAATAGACAGTGATAGTGGATAAAAGCTGAATGGCTCATCCTGAATGAAACCCTGTTACTTTATATATGCCTAAATGCCTACAGGTTTCCTTGCTAGATTGTATTGCTGAGTGACAGACACATCAAAACATACAGGGAAGCTTCTCATAGCCAGTTGGAACAATAAAATGCCTGATGGAATGGCGAGAGATGAACAAGTTATTTATGTTGCAAAAAGTACTTAAATACTCAATAAAGACATAACAAACCCCACCCCACCCCACTGTTATCAGACGCCACGTTGTGGTAGAACATCAGACAAACTCACAAATTTACCACAAAAATGTGTGGCAAAAAGAATATTTTATATATATGTATATATATAAATTTTTATATTTATGCCAATGTACTCACTCAGTACAAATAGCAAAATAGTATACCATTTCCTAAATACAAAATATAGCTTTCCAAAAAAATGAAACACACATTAGATATAAACCATCCAAAACTTGAACGATTGAAAACTGTATTCAAAATTAAATGACCCAGAGCAGGTCTCTTTCTGAAAAGTTCCCTTCATATCGGCAAGAAGCCTTACTACTGAAAACGTAATTCAATGCCTCTCAATGAGAGAGAGAAAGAGAGAGACAGAAAGAGAAAGTGAACGGTAGGACAGACTGACAAACGGGAAAATCCATTAAACAAACAAAAACTCTACATGGCTCAACTAAGCACACGAGTTAAGGGAAAAAAAACACACAGTAAACAGACTAGAGAAACTTAAAAAACCGTTTACAGACTAGTCTTTGTTATTGAAAATAACAAAAGTGTAAAATGACATGATACCAACTACACTCTACCAAGGCATAATCGCCATACATGACAGCTGTCTGGCTCTAAAGGCAGCAACAGCTTTCTACGTGCAGAAGAAGAAACAAAGATCTGAATGAGGCTGTAGCGAACATTCACAAAACTGTTCAGATAGTTGGAGCACCCAAAAATGCACACGCCTCACAATACAACTGCATGGTCTGGAGTGGGTTGTTCTTACATTCTGTAACATCCGTCAATGCTTTCTTTTTCTTTTTAAATTGAAACACGACAATCTAGAAACTAGACTTGGGGGACTGTTGGTAGGTGGAAACAAAAAAAATCACTTCCAAACTGCAATGAGCTCAATACACTACGAAGATGCAACAGCTCAGAATGAAGTGAAATTTTCCAGAATGCTTAAAAATGATGTAATTTGTCCCCTACTTGGAGTAAAGTCAAGCTGAAGATTCACATCAATAACAGCTGGAAAAACCCTGATTAAGGGGGGTTCCTGCATTTAGAAGGTGGTAGAGATATTCCTCTCTCCTTAATCCTTGATTATTTGTCAAAGCTTTCACTGACTAAGCAATTTAATGCCATGGATTCCTAAAAGCCGCTTCTGGTATTTAAAACCAGTAAGATATTAAAACACAATATGAAACTTGGGAAGAGAGAAGGAAAACCATGAAAAGAGTGGAAGGGAGAAGACTGGTTTGAGAATGGTTAATGCAACTTTACAGAGTTCTAACCCATCCAGTCAGAGACAGAGAGTTCTTTCCTCAGCCAGGCAGAATGCTCTTTACAAGGTATTTTAGAGGGTAAGATTTTAAGAGCAAAACAGAAAGTTCTTCATTCCTTCATTTTGTTAAGAGTCACCAAACCCTTGCTCCATGTACAAGTTACATGTAAGAGACATGGAGAACCGTTAATCACATCTGCAGATGGGAAGCACCCACCTCTGGCTATCTACAGAAGCGAACAATTTCTCCACTTGCTGATTACAGTTATCAATATTTGTCATTGCTGCCTACTGCAATTAGCAAATTGCAGTATTGGGTCTCCCACACAACTCTAAAACATGATCCCCTTCACTGACTGACAGCTATGAGTTGTGGCTCATGGCACAGGCATTTGAAGTTTCTGCTTCACAAGCTTTTCTAGTCAAAAGAGGAGATGTAAAGAAGGAAGAAGAGGAAACAATAGTAAACGTGGTGACATGTGTTACCTTCTACCAGCAATAATAGCTGATCAGATATGCTTTAAATTCAAAGAGCACCCCACTGTTAATGAGGTTTAGGAATCTGGTAATAGTACAACCCCATGCCCTAGTAAAACAAAGCATAACTTTTCAGCATTATTGGCACTAGAAATCCCAAATACTATGCTCATAGCCTTAGGTGCTAGATGCTGCAATTGGCCATGTGTGTGCTCTTTAAAAAGGAGGGCTACTCTTTGACAAAAGCAATCAGTTCCACACAACCTAATCCAGAGCTGGAAGGTCTGAGAGGATCTGTGAAATCATCACTTTTTTCTTCACAGAATTTCTGCAGGAAAAAAAACAAGCAAGCAAAACAGTTAAAAAATAACAAAAGCCATACCCTTAATTCAGCTTAGTTCCTTCATATTGGAAATGTTGCTCACCAGCAAACATGTAACTAACAGAATGCAGCACTCTTTCACAGAGGAGCATTACTTGCCTTCCACAGTTCATAACTTCATATACAAAACAGTTCAGATTAGAAAACGAAGTGTATCGCTTAAGCAAAACTTACAGGGAATTTAGGACAGCCACACAGTTAACTAGAGCAAAGTTACACACTGTGGACAATACTATATTCCAGAGACCTCCTGGTTCCTGGTACTCATTTGTAGTCAAAGCCTCTTTCACCTCTCTGGAAAAGGCACCTTCTAAAAGCGGACTGTTTCCTAGTTACAGCTGATGGTGTTTTCACAAAGACTCAGCATGCTGCACGCTCTCAATAGATGCCATGTTCTACCGAAACTTGTTTTTACGTATGTTACTGGAACCCGGGGAGCAACTTCAGAATAGTATAGACTTGAGTTGTTATTTACTCAATAAGCCTTAAGTTTTTAACTATGGTTGTATTTCATAACACTTTTATCTGACAAGCTATCAGTGATCTACTCTCCTTCCTAATAAAGTATTACACCCTAACAGCAGATGACAAAACATACAGCACCTGAACAAGAACCAATCTCAACCATCAGTTTCAATCTAGTCCTGACCTCTGATTATTATAAACTAACTGTTCATTTTAGCCACCAGTACTATATTCTTAATTAATCTTAACTGGTATTTTAGCTGGTGATACATTTCATAAGGCATGGTGATACATTTCAAAGTAAAGACCTACTGAACAAAAGTTTGTGTGGCAACAAAGACCCCAGAAACCCAAACACGTCACTTACTTGACTAGTTAAAAGGAGCCAGCCATATTGCTCCCCTGGTTTTGCAATGACACGAGCAGATCATCTATTTTCTCAATATTCTGGTTGGCTGCCATAGCTGAAGGTAGTGGAGATGTCTCAGGCATCTGCTGGGAGAGAAGCGCTGGCACGGCTGCTTGTCCCTCGCTCTGTGGCTGACCTGGCTGACTTATAGCCATCAACTCATCAGGCAACGTCGCTGGTCCAGAAGTTAGCAGCTGGCCACAGTCTGTTAAACAGTAAATGAAGGACAAGGGACCATTTAAACTGGGTTAATACATGCAGTGAACCAGCCAACTTCTTCACATATGATCTGTCTAAAAAGTTATGCGCACTTTTGTTCACACAGCCACTCCTACTCACCACTCCCTCAGGGCGTGAGCAGTGGTTCCACATCTACAGATTGCATATATGGATACTGTATTACAACCAAACACTATTAACACCCCAGAGGAGAACACTTAACTAGAAGAAAAACAAAACACACAGCAGAAGACAAGTGCTGAATCATACAATCACAGCATGGTTTGGGTTGGAAAGGACCTTAAGGCTCATCCAGTTCCTTCCCCTGCCACGGGCAGGGACACCTTCCACTAGAGCAGCTTGCTCCAAGCCCCTGTGTCCAACCTGGCCTTGAACACTGCCAGGGATGGGGCAGCCACAGCTTCTCTGGGCACCCTGTGCCAGCGCCTCAGCACCCTCACAGGAAAGAACTTCTGCCTAAGAGCTCATCTCAGTCTCCCCTCTGGCAGGTTAAAGCCATTCCCTTTGTCCTGTCCATACAGGCCCTTGTCCAAAGCCTCTCTCCAGATTTCCTGTTAGCCCTTTTAGGCACTAGGAGATGCTCTGAAGTCTCCCCAGAGCCTCCTCCAGAAAGCCATTGTGTACATTGTGGAAACATAATGCACCAAGAGAAACATTAGAGAGCTGCCTTAAGAAAGCATAACCCTTTACCATGTGTTTATATGTATTTTATGTAAATATTTGTATAGAGTTATTAATAGTATTTCTAGAATATATCATATAGATACTTATTTCTGTATAGATACACACATATGTAAGATGTTTTGTCACATGTTAATCCTAAGTGTAAGACAACCAACAGGTATTTAAGCTAAGCAACATTCAGAGCACCATGCTGAGTATGTATATTCTCAATTGAGGCGCCATGTTACTCACTCCAGAATATTTTAATTCTTTATAATACCTTAGAATTGAGTTATCACTGTCCTTCAGACACCAATCAGTAGCTCCTCTAAATTGTAAACTCAGAATCGGGCATCTGTCACTTACTGTTTTGAATGCCAAACAGGAATATTCCTGATGTTTGCTGAGATGAAGCAGGAGAATTCTGCAGCTGAT
Organism: Pezoporus flaviventris; assembly: GCF_033815535.1. Classification (NCBI taxonomy): domain Eukaryota; kingdom Metazoa; phylum Chordata; class Aves; order Psittaciformes; family Psittacidae; genus Pezoporus; species Pezoporus flaviventris. The sequence goes on along the minus strand of NW_026893213.1, from coordinate 109,617 downwards.
TGATAGCACCTCCTGCTGCGTTGTGGAATAAAGAAGCTTGTTGCTGTGGAGGAGAAGCAGTTCCCTGGATTCCTGCCATGCTGTTTTGAGACGAATACATAGGAGACTGCTGCAGCTCTTGCTGGCTCATACTATTCTGCAAGGCAGACATGGAAGCTGAAGAGATGAAGAGGGTGACTTGCTGCTCTTGAGAACTTGGTGATCCTTGGACCAACTGAATCTGGGGTGAATTATGGAAGATGGCTGGCTGCTGCGCTTCAGCCTGGCTGGATCCAGGAGTCTGAAGAGAAGATACGGTACTCTGACTCTGGAACTGCATGGGCTGCTGCTCCTGGTTCATTGATGCCATGTTAGTCTGTGGATGGAAAATGGACTGGCCTTGTTGATCCTGATTGGTAACCGGGTTTTGGTTTGGATTGAAAATCATGTTCTGCTTTTGAGAAGCAATTGTACTCATTGCATTTTGATTACTGAACATCATATTCTGCTGCTGTTGCTGCTGCTGTTCTTGGGATGGAGGACTACTCTGAATAGCAACAATTGAATGCTGAGGCTGGAAGATAGCTCCTTGCTGGTTCTGAGGAATTGAGCTGGACTGCATGGAGCCTAGTGACACTTGAGACTGAAACAAACCTTGCTGAGCAGGCTGAGTCTGGGCCTGTTCTTGGGGAAGCATAGTACTCTGGATATGAGATATCTGTGTCTGCTGCTGGAAAGAAGTCTGCTGTTCAGTGTTTGTTGCTGTCTGAAGAGGAGAAATGGAATTTGGGCTCGTAAAGAATGACATCTGTTCTTCCTGAGTTGCAGCACTGCTCATTGAACTCTGGGAAAGGAACATGTTGGCTGACTGCTGGTCTTGAGGAACTGAAGAACTTTGCAATACACCCATGGTGTTCTGTGAGTGGAACATTGGAGGCTGCAGTTGGTCGGAGGAATTGGCACTGGTCTGGTTGTGGACAATGGAATTTGGACTGTGGAAAATAGAGCCTTGTGTTTCTTGTGATAAATTCTGAGTATCACCAATAGGATTCTGAGAGTGAAAAAGCTGAGCTTGTGAATGTGGAGACTGCTGCATAAAGCTTCCTGACTGAATAGACATGATCTCTCCGCCCTGCTGGAACAAACCACCTCCTTGTTGTTGAGTTCCACTTGCCTGAACAGCCATCATGTTTTTAGTAGATGAAAAGAGATTAACTTGAGATTGACTTTCTCCACTATGCTGCATTTGAACCATGGTCTGAAATACAGTGCTTTGCATCTGTTTATTCTGTCCTGAAGCTTCTTCTCCATCTGCAGCATTTGAGGTCTGAAACATAGCAGGTCCATTGTTGGAGACCTGTTGCTGAGCAGCAGGAGTAGTCTCACTCCCAGAAACACCGGGAGATGAAGAGAACAATTCACACTGCATTTGCATGTCTTCACTTGTTGATAACCCACTCATTATGTGGGAAGGCTGCTGGTAAACAGGTGACTGTTGCAGGGCTCCATTCCCTGATGTTGTTGAGGAGAACAAATCAGACTGCATCTGTGTTGCAGCCTGGCAAATGTTTTGTTGGATTCCTATCACCATTGCTGCAGAAGTCTCCATAGCCTGCTGCTGCTGCTGCTGTTGTTGCTGCTGTTGACTGGACAATGCATTTTCAGGCTGTGAGTGAACATTTTCAGCTCGGCCAGGCAAAAGGTTCTCTGGTCTAGAATGGACAGCTGTGTCTGATGAGGAAAATATACCAGGATTTACACTGTTTTGTATCTGGCTAACTTGCTGAAAGATGTCAGCATTTAGCTGATCTTGAACATCCTCACTGCTGTCTGAACCAGAAAATAAAACAGAAGATAACTGCTGCTGAGCTTCCAATACCTGCTGCACCAAGTCAACATTTCTATTGCTGCCAGTGGCAGTGTTTGTTGGAAAATTTCCAGCTTGCAGTTGCTGGATAGTGTTCTGTAACTGACTCACACCGCTTGCTGATGAGAAAATACTTGATGAAATCTGTTGCTGCAATGCCTGTGCTGGTTCTGAGAGTGCAGACTGTTGTTGTTGTGATGGATCAGTTAACTGTGACAAAGTGACTACTGTGCCATCTGATTGCAAGACTTCCCTGGCTTGGGCATCTCTTGTTTGGAACTGTGCAGCTTGCTGCAATAATGCATCACTGTTCTGCAGCTGACCTGGAGTTGAGACTGCTGAAAAGCTACCAGGCTGGGAAATGTCCTGTGTTTGGATAGTAGTTAGTGTCTCTGGACTATACACCTTCGGCTGTATTTGTTGCTGGTTTTCATTTTCAGAAGGTAAATGGGAAGCAGAAGTTGATATGCCAGACATACTGTTTTCCAATGTTTGTTGAGTTGGTCCAACCACACTTGAAGCCTGAATAGAGCCAGACATTAAGCAATTCATAAGCTTACTTCAGTTATGCTTACAAAACTTCCACCAATCACAATCCTCAAGAAAGATTAGATGGAAGATTTGATGGCTATGTATCCATCTCTCCATACATAACCAAACAAATAAGTAAAGGACTAGCAGTGGAAATGCTACTTTAAGGAAGAAATTAAGGTACAATTTCATGAAAACAAAGCTAAAAAGTGATTAAAACAATATTCTTACAGTGATTTACTAGTTCTGTGTCAAGGGACACAAAAAAAAAAATCACAGTATCACTAACCAATCAACCCTGGGATTGAGAATGAAACAAGGTAAGTTACTTTCAGAGAAAATTATTATAGATATTTATTATTAAATAATTATGTAATCATGCTCAGTGATTGTGTGTTTTGTCCAGACCAATCTCAGACCTGACATTTCCCCTGTGTGTTACGTTTCTCCACTATTAGAACTTGGACTGATGGGTAGATATAACTATTAAAGCTACAGCCTTCAGATCACAATCAAACTTACCTTGAAGACAGGGGGAGATCTTTTTTCTGCACTTACTTCCATTGGAGCCACATCTTCATTCTTAATCATACTGCTTGGCATAAGCGGAGTTATCAAGGCACTAGGAAGAATGTTGACCTTCTCCAGGTTACAACCAGTGGCCTTCACTGCTGCAGTCACACATAAAAACAAAGGAAGGGCAACGGAATGTTAACATCCATTATGCAGAGGGTGGATTTGTAGCAGTGGCTTGTTCGCCATTTCACTTTTCAGCCTTGCCACAGGAGCTCTCATCCTCATACAAGATGCTAATATGAAGAGATAACACAACCTTCAAAGGTTACTTTTAAGACTACCAAAAATGTCATAGTTTTGATTTTCTTCCTTTTTGTATATTTCTAGACCAAGAAGAGCCATCCACCAACTGCTTGAACTGCAAACACAGAAGCTTAAGATATCTTTCCACAAATTCTCACATTCTAAACTTTACTGTACTTTAACTGTGCAAATTCTCTATTTCATTTTGAAAAATGTCTGTTTTCAGATAACCACGTGAACAGAGTGCTCAAAGCATTCAGACTGTATTTTTATTCTGTTAAAGGAATAATCAACCAAACCTTGATAAACCTGCATGTCAGCTCTGTAGTAAGAGCAAGTTGTAATTTTGCCTTTGTAGTGCCTAGTTTCTTCATGTTTTTAAATATAGAAAGGTGGCTTTTTAAAATGAATTAGATCTTTTTAATTTCGATTTTTCCTGATCCACATTAAAAAAATACATAAGCTGAGATCTTTGCTGTAAATAAAATTAACTTTCTTGATTTCAAATACTGCTCAAATTGAGCTTAAAACAAACCAATGGGAAAGCATGTAAAAATCATAGTTCCATAATAAATGTAAATTAATCTTTAACTTAAAGTATCCCACTGGATCCCCACCTTTATCTGGGGCACAATCAGAGACAAAGCACATGAAGTAGACAAAACTGATCTGGTTTTGATCATGAACTATCTGGTTCATGATCAGCCTAGAGCAGAATAGGTATAGGAATGAGCCATCAAAATGAGCTGCCTAGCACAAAACCCACACAAGAAAGTAAATTAAGATTTATCACATAAATTAAATGGAGGACATGAAGCAATAGAAATAGCACATTTTACGAACAGCAGATGTTCTCCCACTGCCGTTGATATCCTCCCTTGTTAAGCCTCCATGCTAAATTAGTTGGATGTCAAGCTTGCCCTGATACAAAAATAAGTTATTTTCTTCATCTTTTTGATCTTGCTACTAGAGGTCTTACCAGTCCTTTTATCAGCTTGTTTCACTGCCCTAAATATTTTTGCATACTTCTCCCCCAAACATTCTCTGCAGGTTTAAACTCATCATATCTTGTATTATCCTCCCTAACAAGTTGTAAAGTCAACTTATAAATATATTCCCTGCCAAGACCAAGCTATTAACTTCAAACATGAGCTTCATAATTTTAACCTGAAGGTATGGATTCCTATCAAACTTGTGATCACATTGTTAATTTGCCTACTTTCAACCTGCTTTCACCAGAGCAGGCTATGGAAATTTCCATTAATCTTTGTACACTACTATAGTTTTAACAGTCAACTAAGAAACATTTCCTTCCTCTATTTCACTATCAAAAGCATCAATTTAATTCACACTTAAAAACCAGGCAAACCTAAAACTTGCTCCCTTGGAACAAAACAACAAACTTTGCATGGCATGAATGGTCAGAAAAAAATGAAAACAAATAAAAAAAAAAAGAAAAAAGGGGGAAAAAAAAAAAAGGAAAAAAAACCCAAACAAAACAACAATAATTCATTGAAAGGAACAAGTTGGAAGTGCCAGAACTAGCATTCTTAACTAGACCCACTGAAAGCAATCTCATAAAACCACTGGAGAGTGTCCAAAAAATACCAGGTGGCATGCTCATGTTTTCAGTATTCAGTTCTTCCCCACCACTACCGTTACATATAGTTTAGCTTAAATTAACACTACACTGTTTCTAAATCCTTTGTTTATAAATCTTTGGCTTCTTTCTTTTTAATTCTTCACTTGAAATCATATTAAATGAAGATTAGACTTCAGAGCCTTAGTAATGAAAAGTGAAGTAAACAAAAAACAGAAGAAAAAAAAAACAACTATTTTTTGCAGGTTTTGTTCTATACTAGCTCATGTTAAAATATATGTAAAAGAATACTGTTTACTAAGTAAAATATTCAGAACCAGAAAACAAACCTCACTGTAAGAATGTGGCCAAAATTTGTAAGAACAAACTTATCTTCACAGGACATTTGATTCATTCCCCCAAATCTGAGTAGGAATTTATAGTTAAATTATTAACAACAATGATAAGAATCAATTTAGTACCTTTTATAGCCTCCTCAAAAGAACAATGTTGGGCTGGGCTGGAGATTTCCTTTTTCACATCAACATTCAGAGTACCAGCTGTTGAGACAAAACACATTGAGAACTTCCTTATGTTAAAACAGCAAACAAGCAAAAAAAAACAAGCTAACCAAAACAGTTACTTATATACTAAAGAAACTGAGAGTCTTTGAAACCCAAACAAACTTCTGGACTGCATATTGTAATACAGATAAATAAATAAACAAAAATACAGTGATATGGTCAAACTTCAACCTTCCTCAGGATAAAGCTTGGTGCTATTTTTTGTTTGGATCTGTTGCACTGTATGTAATGTGTTTCCTTTTTTCCTGCTCAGCTTCATTCTGAACAGCTGTCTCCATGCAGCTGAAATTTTGAGATACCTGGCACATAAATGAGAAAGGCCAAGCCTTTAGATTTTATTATTTAACAGAGTAAACACTGCCAGCAAGATGAGCTTGAAAAGGTCCACGTTACTTAACATTTCTGTTGCATGGATTAAATGCTATGAAATCAAACCCAAAATGCTTCCAGGGAAAACTGCCCCTTTTTTCCTTCAGATTTTTATTTCACATACATGTATCTGGAGTGTATGTAAATGGCTGCACATCACGTGATCTTCCAGCGTTGGTCACAACATATATCCCCACAGAAACAGCTGAGGTTATTTGCTGGTCATGATATGGGGGCACCTTCACAATAAGATGATTCTGCAATGCAAAAATAATTTAAAAATCACATCAGAAGCCTAACTTTACCATCTTAATTGTATTATATCCATCAACACAGAGAAACAGACTGATAAAACACCAAAAAACAAAGACATTGGGAGAGATGTGATCACATTACATCTTCAGTGAAGTAAACTGATCTCCCTACATGATGCTCATTGGCAACCTACAATTCAAATGGAAAGACAAAGTCCAGTACTTTAAGCATAAGCTTATGCCAAACATGCCTTATTGAACTGCAGTCAGTTTCCCACCAAGTTCTGCTGGATTCAGACACTTCATGTTCTGCTGACTCAGGTCTCTGTATTCAGTATGAAAAGATGGAGGATGCAGGGATGCAGTTTCATGTTACACTTAAGAAGATTTAACACAGAGCAGACATCAAAAAATAGGTCTGCAGTCATTCATCAACAGGAATAGCGATGAGGGATCTCTATTCCCCAACTACCCACTGGAAGTGGGAAATCATTTCTATCAGTGCACACATGGAATACTGCCTACAGAGATGGGAGCAAGGTGAAGTTTGTCAAATGTCATTTATATCTAATAATTTCTCTCATTTCAGTCCAATAGTCCAAAATGACGGTTGTGGCAAAAAGAAGAGAGATATATTTTGTAAAACATTTCAGAATGGATCAGAAATCAAGCCACGTATAAAGACTATGGTGTATATCATCTATTTCCAGTCAGTACTAATCTAACGTGGCCTTAGGAAAGCTACTGGAAAAACTGGACTGGGCCTTTTAATTAAACTGTATGTAAGGGCAAAAACCTGCTCCATATACCACACTCCTACTGTATTGAAGTTCTTAATTAGAAATGAGACAACTGTACTTGTGTAAACCCAAACAAATGACATTCAACCAGATTCACTACAGAACTTATTTTAAGAAAAGGAGTATTATTTCCAGAAATGCACAGGAAAAAGGAAAGGCTTATTTAATTTTTTTTTGGAAACAGTATTTTTTCTTATTTAAATGCAATAATAGTAATAACAACAACACAGAAGTACCTGATGAAATAATTCCATGTCTATTTCAGCCTCTGCCTTCCATGAATTGTCATCTAAATGAAAATTAAAAAGCATAATTTATTGTACATCCATATAAAGAAATTTATTTTATTGCCTCTGATTCTGCTTGTCAGTTTGCTCTCTACAGTTAAACTTTATCACCCAGTGTAAACCCCAGTATCACACCCTCTTCAGCACCCCAAGCTGTTACTGCTTTCACACTAACCAGAAACGTTCTCTTGGAAAATCACTTTTGTTCCCTTTAGAAAGTTCTTGCCAATCAGAAAAACTTCCTCTTCACCCTTCACTGAACAACTGTGCAGGCTTTTCTTTAGGATCTCTGGAACTCCTGCTGGTTGAGCTGCAATTGAAAAAAACTAGTCTGAAATCAAGAAAATATCAACATCCAAAACAAAAAAGTTTTACTTACAGGATTATAAAAGAAAGAACGAAATAATTCCTCAGCTCTTCCTTTACTATATCACTAATTTAAAAAGCTTTTCAGACAGTAACCATTTCTATTATCTCCTCACTAAATGTGATGGCCTCAAAAATCCCACTTAGGGAGATGATCCTTTAATAACATTTTCCCTTTTCTCCTGTGTTTATTAAATCCTCAAAAGTGAAACTTTCAGTGTTAGAGCTAAAGTTCAAGAAACTTCAGTCCTGTAATTTCCTGGCATAGAAAGCAATAAATGCATCAGGCCTTAGACACACCTGAAACACATCTTCAAATCTATCCATTTAATATAAAGCTCATTTTGTCCTCCTACGCAAAAGGGTATAAGTAGTAATTCTCCTGGATTTTTTTTTTTTCCAAGTTTGTTTGTTTGTTTTTTTACATGGGGTAGCTTCCTGGCTGGTGCTTTAAGCAACCTGGTCTAGTGGAAGGTGTCCCTGATCATGGCAGTGGGTTGGAAATGGATAAGCTTCAAGGTCCTTTCTAACCCAAACCATTCCATGACTTTCTAGAATTATATACTTCAGTTAACAGAAACCCTTGCAAGAGTTAACGTGTGTATAGTTGGGGATTATAGCAACTTATATCCTATGAAGTAGCAATGAGAATGCAGCTTACAGTTCCACACTCCTGGAAACTTGTACCTCTCAGACAGCAATTCAGATGATGATTTGCGATAACGTGTATTACAATATCTTTGATGCAAACTATTTCTATGCTTCTTAAAGCATAAGGGCCACATGGGCTAAATGAAAATGAGCACCAAAGGCAATTTAAATAGACACACATTTTAAAATTATGTACTTTGACTTTGTCACATTTCGTATTTTATAAAGTAATTCCAGCTTCTTACAAGTTTCTCAACCACCTTTTCTGCTCACCACAAAATCCAAGTGGCATAAGCTTGTACTTGTGCTTTGCACTTACACAGCCTACTTTTTAGTGTTTATTAACAATATTCTGTGGGCTTACTACACAGAAGAAGATAACACTGTAACATTCCAAATTATCTGATGACCTTTCAGAGAGGCTTTTTCTAAAAGTGCTGCAGCGGGTTCCTAGGCAACCATTACACAACTACTAAATATGCTAAAGACACATGAATGTCTGAAAAGCGTAACTGGATTTAGGTTTGCTAGCAAGTGAACAAAGCCTATTTGAAACAGACCTTAAATAAAGAGCCTGCATCTATTCAACATCTTTCCTATGGTTTCAGGAACAGCAACGCAGCTTTGACAGCAGTATTAGTGACAGCACACAATATAAGCAGGCTGTGATGAGTGATAATGTAAACTTCATTATGAGAAAGTCAAGTACACATCTGTAATAAGATGTGTGTAGCAAACAAACCAGGTGTAAAGTGCCTGAGGACATGATTTATATAAATGAGTAACTTCATAAACAACATTTTATGCCATATGGATCAGACAGTATACGTACTGGCACAGTTTGGTTGGCTAAGGTCTGCTGGAAATCACTGTGACTTTCGTGTAAGTTAAGAAGCAGAAGCACAGAAGCCTTGGAAAAGCCTCAAGAATTCCCCTCTCAACCTTCACATCACGATTAGTTTTACCCACACTATTACTCAAAGACATGATTTTGTTTCTTTGTTTTAGGTGTCCAGCAATGGAGATGCTATAAAATTCCTGGGCAAACTCTTGGAGATTTACACAATTAGGAAAAATTTCTTATCAACTGACCAAACCCCACCTTGCTAAAAACTAAGCCAATTTTTTAGAACTTTATTTATAGAAGGATAACTTTTATGTCCTTCTTTCCTTCTTCCTTTTCTTACAACGGCCCTTAGCACATCATATATTCCACTTTTCACTCACTGCCCCTATCTCAAAATACAGCTACTAATGCTACACGTATACATGGCTTCATTGAACAAACAGAAAGAAGACTACAAGGGATCCTCATAAGCCAGTACAAGAACGGCTTTATCAACAAGCTGAGCAGAAATTGCACCAAATACAGCTTTTTTAGTTGAACAGCCTATCTTTAAATTTCCTAAAACATCTCAGACACTCAGCTTCTACCTACAGGAGCAAGTTTTGGACTGTCACGTGCTTAAGAAAACAGATGATTTCTGTTCCCATTTCTGCTATTATTTAAATAACTTTAACCAGTAAATTAATGATACAAATAAAATGTATGCAGATAGAGATCTTGTAGATTTTACAGAAAATGCTTTTTCTTAAATCTGAAAATTAGTGTCAGATACTACAATGCTGCACTTGACTGGAATGGAGCTACAGAGACAATCATAGCCCTAGCAAACGTGCTTACATATTTTCCAATAATATAAATGCCTACCTCTGAGAGCTCCACCAGTTAAAAAAACACTGGGAAAAGAAAGATTTAGGAAAAAAGTGGCAGGAGAGGAAAAGAGAGGGAGGGGAACACCAATTTCTGGGAGAGCACACCAGAAGTCAAACCACTGCCTAAAGCAGAGAACATGGCTGAGGACAGGAAGAGAGCCCTCCCCTGCACCAGCAGTGGCACGTCTTTGGTTATCAGCTTTATCAGGGTTTCTGCTGGGCTCCTGCTCCACCCGAGACCTGCACACGGATTCTCTGCAACAGCAGAAGACTGGAAGGAGGGATGGGCCACATGCCACATCTGCCAAACCGCCTGCTGCCTGCAGCACTGGAACCGCATGGTGGTAGCTGATGTAGAAGCTCACATGGTTTTAATTATCTCCTCTTCCAATCTGTTCTTTCACTGGCAACAAAGCTGCAATTTCTGATGAGTTGAATAGGAGCGCTGACACAATAGGTACTGACAGGGTTTAGAAAAACAAAAAACCCACCAAAACCAAGAACTTCTTATACAGTGGAAAGAACACAACACAAGGAGCTTGCATAACCACAGTATGTTTCACGCATGTGGAGAAAAAGCTCTATCTTCTTGTTCATCAAGAAATATCAGTAACCCCATCGACAGCTGTGTTAAACATATTTCCCTATTTTTTCTCTTTTGCAGATGAGCAGAATTCCATGTAATTGGAAGCTGCTACAGACTCTACAGACACATGCAGCCCTTTCTGGTTTAATTTTCGCTGCTGTTCTGCATAACCAAACCAGTCAGCGCAGCCATCTGTGCTCAGTGCTAAATAGAGCATTTTAATAAAGAGCTATAAAAATGTTCCATTCTTGCAGTGAACCAGAACAGATTCAGCCTCTGGCCCAGCAAACTACCACAACTGTAGAGCACCATGCTCACTAACTCATTAGAGGTCTTTTCGGCCACTGAAAGCTGCCAGATGAACGTCACAACGCAGAAGAGATTAAAACTTGTCTCAAAAAAATCATATCTAAGTTAAAAAAAAAAAAAGGACAAAAAAAATCTGACTGTTTAAAAGGCAAAGATTAATTTAATAGAAGATGACGAAATTCATATCTACTTTTAAATACTGGTCAGTCATTTGTCTAACATCCCACCTCAAATAAAAATTAATTCACGTGATCTTAGCCACAGCAATTCTGAAATAGTCATGGAATTACACTGGGGTGGGCTTTTTTCCCTGAGGCATTTTATGGCAATCACACTATAATTCAGAGTCCAATAATACCAACTTTCTGATACTTACTGCACAAAATTGGGCAAGAGGGTGTCTGAAGAGTCAAAGTTGAACCATCTTTGCGAGTGATGTTAACACGAAATACCAGCCTAGCACGTGTGCTTTTTTTCTTCGAGCCAGCAATCCCTATCCGAGCTTCAACATCAGCATTTCTTAGCTTCAGTATCCCCACACAATCAACCCTATCAACACAAAACAGTGTAAAGTTTAATACAGTTCAATATGTTCAGCACTTTAATAGTCTTTCAACACATTAGGCCATAAGTCAAAACTCTGGAAGTAATTACTGAAATAGTCTATTTATTTTTTTATTTTTTTTGAATGAAATCCCTACACAACCTTTCTCACTACATAGCTCGCTTTTCAATTCAACCTTACGTAACTTGGATGGGGACTCTTCATCAGGGACTGCAGCGATAGGACAAGGGGGAATAAGTTTAAACTGAAACGGAGGAAGTTCAAGTTAGATCTTAGGCAGAAGCTCTTCCCTGTGAGGGTGCTGAGGCGCTGGCACAGGGTGCCCAGAGAAGCTGTGGCTGCCCCATCCCTGGCAGTGTTCAAGGCCAGGACACAGGGGCTTGGAGCAAGCTGCTCTAGTGGAAGGGGTCCCTGCCCATGGCAGGAGGTTGGAACTGGATGAGCTTTAAGGTCCCTTCCAACTCAAACCATTTTATAATGGATTATGGAAGGAAAGAATAATAAAGCAGTATGAGTAAAACACAAAATGCGATATAACAAGTCATTCTGGTTAGCATTCGGTTTATAACCACAGGTCTTCACTCTTCCGTTCCAGTGGCTAGATCTGGATTTGTAGGATTGTTACTACAAAATATTCTGCATTTCCTTTAAGAACGGTAGAAGAAAAGTTATTGTAATGATATCATTTTTTACGCTCAGTGGAACTTGGAAGTGATAGCTATGTCATAAGATAACTCTGGCCTTCTGGGAAATGTCTACAGGGCCAGGGTGAGAGCGAGGCAGTGCTAACTTTCAAAAAGGCATGCTAGATGCAAAATTATTTCAAACAAAAGAACAAAAATTCCAACCAAACACAGCATGAGGTGTTAAGAAGAATACTGTAGTTTTACCAGGATCTCGGGCTCTACATCCAAACAGTACAGGGACCATCTGATATCTAATCTGAGTACAACAAAGTTTTGCGCTGTTAGAGGGCGAACAAGCAATAACTAGGGAGCAGAGAGCAGGGAAAAGCGTGATTCAGAAGGTGGCAGTAGCATTACCATCAACAGAGAGGTGCTACAGAGTCACTGAAATACCAGGAAGATTTCTTTTGAGACATCAAGATTTCTTACAAGAGAACAGCCTAAGCAAAACTTTGCTTCCCAAGTAATTAATTCATCTTTCTAGCATCTCTATATTTACATGGTTTTACATTAACACTTGAGGACAATTATAAAATTACTCTCCAAGAGGCAGTTTCCAAACTTATCATGGGAATATATTTTACCTTAAAAAATCAAACTGATACAGTTTATTAACAAACTGTATTATCCTACTGGAGAAGTGGATACTGACAATTAAATAAACCTTTCTTCTCTTGAAACAAGACAAGCTGCCAAGTAAAGAGTGGCAGCTTTCAATCACATACCCATTGAAAAGAACAGATTCTACTGAAAAGAATTATTTGAAAAAAGATCAGTTCCTTTCTGTATGTTATGATACATGTGAACAGCTTATCAGAAAATCACTTGTATCTGAAGTTTGCATCTGCTCAGCAATTCTTGTTAAAAGACACAACAACTAGAAGAATCACCAATCAGTTATAATTCACCTCATGCTTGAATATGCACATTATTGATCGAACACAACAGGAAACTAAAGTAACAGTTAACTGATAAAGTTTAAGGAAGACCAGGTTAAGAATTAAATAAAATAAACAAATTGAGAATGTAATTTTAAAAGTTTTTCTTATACCCACACCTTCACTAAGTACCTGGTGTGTTCCAAGATGTTCAGACTTTTAACTACTAACCCACCCAATCAAAATAAGAAAATCAGTTTCTGAAAATAAACTAATAAATTAATTTACTTTTTTTTTTTTAAAAAAAAAAAAGCTACTCACGCAAGTGTCATATTGTTGCTTGGGTCCAGTCCAACCTCAATAACAGTAGTTCCCTCTATATCCACTTCCTTACAGGGGGTAGTGTTTCTCCCAGTAACTCTGCAGGCCTGGTAGAACCCATGTGGCTTCACTCGACCGGAGTCATTACCCACAAATACCTGCAGCACCACCGGCTCATTGTGACCTTCCAGCTGAAACACAACACCACAAATCAAACATTTCAACAGAACTCCTGTTAATTAAAACACAAAACATTTTATGCAGGTGAATTTGAAGTAAATCAGCTCCCAGTGTTGCTGGAAACAACCCTAAGGGCGGAAGGAACAGAAATTTTTCATCTAGTTTATAAACAAAATGCTAACTTCTTTTATCTTTTGGCATTCGTTTTTTCATTAAAAGACAGTCATTTAATAAACAGGTAAAATTTATTTTTACTGTGATGTAAAAGAAGTCTTGAAGTAAATTTGGGCATTGTATTACAAATTAATTTTATTTTTTTTTTAGGTAGTAGTTAAGAAAAATATTCCTGAGTAAAAAGAAACACAAGGTCACTGCCAGATTCCCATGTGAGAGAGAAATTCTTTGCCAGGGCATTCTAAGAGGAGATAAAACCAGTATTTGCAACGTTTTTATTAAGCCACAATTGTTGCTAGAGAATTTCTGAGTGCCAATGTTACATTTCATCCTGGGCCTGGAAGCCCAGTCAAAATTTACAGAAAGAAGCTCAAATTTTATTAGTAAGGAAATGCAAATGAGAGCAGAATCCTCCAGAGGATCTTTTAGGAGATTTATCCCTGTCAACTTAGAAACTGAAGTTTTGAAGTTCTCAGTGAGTTTGGAAAAGGGAAAAATGAGCAAACACTGGTAAGAACAGAACATTACTCATGTCCAAAAGGAACAATAAGCAATGAGGTGGGTGTTCTGACCATTATGGACGGGCAAAAACAGAATATCTCTGCAGGTGGCTACCTGACAGGCTTCCAAGTAGGAAACAAGAGCTAACAGGCAGGGTTCCTAGCAGAGAGCTCAGGAGCTAAGAGAGCACAAGTGAAGTGACCATGAAAACAGCCTATGAGATGACTTAAGTTCACCAGGCAGTCAAAAGGCAGTGGGAAGTAAAGGGTACTCTGATATTCTACCATTTACATGGAAAACTGAATGAGCAGTCTTTGTGTCACATCACCAAGGCCTCCTTGGCCAGAAAGAGCATCGTCACAGCTAAGTAGTGCTGCTTTTCTTTCTGGTGTTCTTGTTAGAAGAACATATGAACAGTGTGCAGAAGTATCTCACATGACTTGGGTGGTAACTGCTCCAGCTCTGAGATAACATTAGCAAGACAACATGAAGATGTTACTGATGGTAGGGACACCTCTGCTGACACTCTGCATTCAGGATAATCTTTCTTTTGCCAGCCAAGTCACTTAATTAAGGTTCATTTACACAATTTTAATGTTGCATATTGATTGTAGTCTCTCTAGTTCTAAGTCATCAAATAACATGGTTTTCCTTAGACCACAGAACCTCCTGCTTCTTCTCCTCAGTCTACTTAGGAGCGATGCATCTGAATGGCTGCCTATGCTGCCAGAGAAGAGCAAGCACCAGATCTCTTCTGAACTAGCAACATTTTTACATTCTTCTTCCACATCTTCAAAACAAACCAAAAAAAACACAAACCAAAAGCCCTCTTGTCCTTTACAGACTTTTCATCACTAGCTCAGATTTCCTGAAGATCCACTGACTCGTTTTGTCTGTCCAGCCCTGGCAGACTTTTATAGGCAGCATATGAACTAGTCTACCTACTGGTAAGGCAAGCTTGAGCTTCCAGGAATTCAGTAACATGAGACTCTTCCAAACAGAGTTTTCACAGACGGGTACTAAAGGATGACTTGGAAAAGAATTAAAAGGAAATTCAGATGAACAAAGGCCCATTAAGAAATTTCGCATAAATAAGCACTAAATCACCATAGCAACAGGATGATATGAACAGATTCTTTTCTTATGAAACTTAACTGGATTTCTACATTTCTGAGGAACAGAATTTCCGCATCTGTTCTAAGGAACAGATTTCTATATTTCTGAGTGAAGTTTTGGAAACGTTTCTAATGCTGTCAAACAGGACTTTAAAGATAAGTATACTTCTATAGTCTGTCAGCAGTACTCAGCACAAATTTTAAGGGCTCTATCATAAACACGCCTTTGTGGACCTGGTAAATTAGTCTGGATTAAGAACTTATTGGTGCTTTCTCAAAGCATCATAATTAATAAAAAATAAAAAAGGAAATGTCTTTTCCCAGATAAAGTTGTCTACTTGCTCTGCCTGTTCACCACACTCCACCCAATATGACCAGGATGACATTCACCTCAGTTCCAACGGGCACACAGTGCCAGCCTGTGCTGACTTCAGTGTCGTCCCCCCCAACTTTATACTCTTGCCACTGCAACTTCTGCGACCGTGTCTGACATCACTTCTTCTGTTTGCTCCTGTTTAAGTCAAGTAAAGCATTACTCCTGGCAAGCCCCTCCACCATTTGCATCAGGAAGCCTTCACAAGCACAGCCCTGAAGTTTTTTGATGGCTTCTACCAGCCTATGTAACCCTGCAGATGGACAGATGGCTGAAATCTTCCAGTCAGATGGGTCTGTATGCAGGACAATCCTGCATCATCTACTGTCTTCTCAGACAGGAAGTCTGTAACAGATACCAAAACATTTTCCCTAACTTCCTCCCTCCTCTTGTCTCCAATCCGTTGCTCGAGATCTGTGCAATCGAGGAGCACCTCATGATACATGACCTCCTCTCTTCCTTCTAAACAGCTGCTACATATCCGTGATTGCATTCCAGACACCACCCCAAGCCTCTGTGACTCCAGCCAACTCACAGCTCTCTGACTATGCAAGGGAAAAAAACAAGACCTGCAGACTCACACTCTGGTCATTAATGTGCACGCACTGGCAGACAACCTTTGAATGTCACCATTCTGAGCAGAAAGGCAAAAGATCTTTCTGTAGCCTTCTTCCTCATGGTTCTCTGTTTGTAGCTTCTACTTTCCTTCTGGGCTTTGGTCCCCGTCCGCTGAAGAACTTGCAGTAAAGCCCTCTGGCAGAGGCTGGCAAGCCTCACCACCAACAGCTTTCCCCCTCTCTGAGCAAGGTGAATTACATCAGCTGTCCTTTTCTCCAAATGAAGCAGGATGAACAAAGAAGCTAAATGCATGCTGGAGAGCCAGCTATGCAGCCAGAGCCTGGATTCCTGACTGCATCTGCTCTATCCAGGTCCTTCCCCTGATCAGCAGGATTGAGGACACCATTCAAACCTGCATGCTGCTCACTGCTGCCTCAGATCGATTGACCAGCAACACCTGAAGATATCAGGTCTACACAGGGAACAGGCTGCATTTCTTACAGCATTTCACTATCCTACTTCTGCATGCTTCAAGTGCCTATTTAGAGAATTTCTGTAATTGTAGTCTAAAGGGACATGCGTCACAGACTATACATCACTGCCTTTACATAAAGCTTCCTTCCTCCTGTTAACTGTGATGCAAGTAAGACCTCCTGGTACCTGCAAGTAATAATAATCTGTACAGCAAAGAGACTGCAAAGTCTCTCCCCTTCCCTTTAAAAACGGAGATTCTAGGCCCTTTGCATTAGTTCCCATTCTACTTAAGCATCAATTGGGAAGGAGTCACTCAACACTAAGCAGCCTACCTTGACTGTTGGAAAGCCTTGCTGTGTTCGGTCTTTCACTGAGCCTCGGCTGCCTTCAGTCAGGTAACGAGCCCTGTGTTGGGTTTCTGGCTGTACCACGATCTTCAGCTCCTTCCCCTCACTCTTAGTCGGATATTGACCACACAACATTGGTGTCTTCTTCCCTCCAGCTCCTTTCTGGTTCTCTGATGCTCTGGGAAGTCAAAGCACGCCATTAAAAAGATGTTATAAGCTGCTCTCCAATAAAACCAAACTAAATCAGAGAAAAGCTAAAAAGATAAAGAGTGTATATTAATGGATAGATGATTTATAGTTGAGAAAAAACTGGAATTCTCTGACAGAGAAGGAAACCTGCAAGATGAAGAGGAACAGTGCTTCCCTGCCTCCTCCATCCAGTGCAAATAGGAACTGGTTTTCAGAGACTAAACATAAAGGAAGGGAAAAGCAATTAGCATTAAACTCTGTTAAACAGAAGAAGACTTATAATCTGCTTTTTCACAGTATATAATACAGCCTGGTATTGTATGAATAAGATGCTTTGCTTCTGTAACAAATATACATACGTAGACACACATACTGAATGGATTTAAGGTTAAATGATAATTCTTTAAATAGGAAAACAGCCTCATGCCTGTCTTCACCTGAACTTGCATATCCATGCAAACTCAAACACTAATTTCTGTCAAAACAGATTGATAAATTGACGTTTAAACCAGATTAGTTATTGTAAAAAGCTGTGATGAAATTGCACCAATTTGAAATCAGCAGCATATGCAAAAAGACTGTTTTGTTCCAGGTGCATACCTTAAGGTATATCTTGTGTTCAGTTCCATAATTAAAACCTGAATGAAGAAGCCCTCCAAAGTATAACATTGTGTGATGCATTTTGTGTTCACTTTAAAGCACAATGGAAAATAACTCGTGATCTTATACAGAGCAGGTCTGCATAATGAAGTTTAATAACCTCATTTAACACCAGCAAAGGTAAACATGCCATGGAAAATGGTATAGGCAGAAAAAAGGCTCAATGGATTTATGCAAATATAATATTCTTCTTTACTACCAAAATGTAGTTTCTAATAGCTAATGATTCTGAAGAAAGCAGTTTAAAATAACAGGTGTGAATTGCTTAAAAAGAAAATCCTGTTTCAATGTGCAACACACGGAAGTAATTTATCCAGGATTTTAATTCTCGAAGAGGGGGGTGAAAGAAATGCTTTTTCTTCAAAGTTGTCTACTGAGAGCTTTGCCTCTGCAAGAGTTTTTCACTGACCTGAAGGCTGGGGTAACCCATAGTGCTCTCATTCCCAATTACCTGATAATTTATACTAACAAACTTTATCAGCACCTTTCCTACAATTCCTATTGTGCAATGAACAGCACAAGACCACATGGTACGCAAACACTTCCAAGTCATTCCCCAGCCCTGCACAACCTGTCCCAGCATTTTTCATAGCCTGGTTTGTATTGGAGGGGACCTTAAAGCTCCTCCAGCTCCAACCCCCTGCCACGGGCAGGGACACCTTCCACTGGAGCAGCTTGCTCCAAGCCCCTGTGTCCAACCTGCCCTTGAACACTGCCAGGGATGGGGCAGCCACAGCTTCTCTGGGCACCCTGTGCCAGCGCCTCAGCACCCTCACAGGGAAGAGCTTCTGCCTAAGAGCTCATCTCAGTCTCCCCTCTGGCAGGTTAAAGCCATTCCCCTTGGCCTGTCCCTACGGGCCCTTGTCCAAAGCTTTTTGTTGCCCCTTTAGGTATTGGGAGCTGCTCTAAGGTCTCCGTGAAGCCTTCTCGTCTCCTGGCTGAACATCCACAGCTCTCTCAGCCTGTCTTTTCCTATGGAGGGGTCTTCTGCTCCAGGAAAGGTTGAACACTTTGCCCCAGTTCCACATCTCCTGCTAAGCCTTCCAAAACCTTTTAATACCTGTAACAAATGGTTAAAATGAACACTGCTGAGCAGTTATGAGCTCTATGCTTTGGATGAATTTCATTCATGTTTTTCTGTTTGAGAAGGTTAACCACTTCGCAGATAGCCCAGCAAAGCCTCCTGCTCATCCAGCTGAGCCCAGGACAGATGCCCTGAGCAGCCCTGGCTGCCTCACACACTCGTCTTCAACCAAGTAACAGCAGAGAAGCAGGACCTAGATAAAAAAACAGCATTAAAAAAACCTCGCAAGACCCCTATCTTTCTGCAAACATGCTGTAATTACTCAGCCAAAGTCTGGTCAAGCAGGCTGTTTAAAAAAAAAAACACTATGTAAAAACATCCTTCCTTTTAGGAAAATAAAAGGGACAAAATTCTCCTTCAGTGTAGCACAGACAAAACCTGTGATACACTAAATAAACTGTAATTAACAGCACTGTGCTCCTTGCTTCTGTACACCTTAAGCAAAAACACTAATCACACTCAAGCTCGTTAGATAATCACTCTCGACTCTTCCTGTCAGGACATTACTCCAACAGACTACTAATTAAAAGGAATATGTTTATGAACTTGCAGTGAGTATCTTCTCTTCCCCCCCCCCCCCCATGAATTTTCAATCACACAGCTACAACCTCTTGGCTTCTAAGAGGGAACACAAGAAATCCCACCAGGCAACCCCAGCTGCTGCAGGCAACCATCACATCCTTCCCAACACTGTGCCTGGGCCACTTCAGCACAGGAGAATGCTTCACAGAAAGATACCACACATGGAGGTTCCCACTCCCTAAACTGATAGAGACTGAGATATTACTGACTTTTGAAGGGGGCAGCTATCAAAACTGAGCTGACTTTCAACACTCAAAATGCAAAGTTTTAGCAGTGTGATGTTAACACTCTGGCTTCTTCAACACAACTCTCTTTTCCTGAGAGTACTTTACTCTTAAAACCCAAGTCACCTGAACGGTCTACATACTATTATTTTACGCATTGTCGTATTTATTCTGCCTCAGATTTATTTTGAAAGTCTTCCCTCTAGGAATCTAAAGTAATCACTACTTTCAATCAGATTAGCTGAACTTGAAAGTAACTGTAAAGCCTTCACCAGAACTTCTCAGTTGTTTTTCTTCTCAAATTCCAAGGATATCATTTACACATCCTTTTAATTTAGTTTATTCATAATGCTAATGTTTGTGCACATACAGATAGTAAAACATTTCACACCACAGGTTTATTAGTTTAACCATTACCAGACAAGGTCTACCCAAAGCTAGCACTTCTTTTCTAAACAAGAAGTGTAAGTAGCAAACCCTATGACTCTACTAGAACTGATTTCCTGGTCCCACACTGGCATCAGGGCTTTTCCAGTGAAGACCTGCAAGTGAAAGTGAGGCCAAGCATGTCAGAAATCTGAGCCTCCTTGCCCTAAATCACTATTAATTCATTCACATCTAAAAAAGGCTTTCAAAAATTCCAACAGTTTCCACAGAATACCCTTTTTTTCCTTCCTAGCTTCTGAAGACCTATTAAAAGTCTCTTAAGGCAAATGCTACTTCCACTTCACAAATTAGCAAGGCTGCCTTCCTTGCTCTTTTCTTAAAGCCAAAAGTAAATGAACTCCCTTGGCTGAAATCCAAAGGGCTAGAAAGTTTAAAAAAAAAAAACAAGCAAACCAACCAGTCACTACTGTGACCTAGATTTTTAACACTAAATCTCCATATTCCAGCTGCAAAATTACATTTTCTAGTATCTCGGACATTTTTTGCCCCAGAGCTTTTATTCAAAAGGACAATTTTGTTATATAAGAGTTTTGCTGCAGTTCCAACTAGCCTGTATTTGACATGTTAGAGAAAAAAACAATGATTTCCCCTGCATTCAGAGCACCGCTGACAGCACTGATGAATGCTCACTGGGTAGCCACTAATATTTTAGAGAATGCTACAGTCTTGTGACTCTTTACATTGACATCACAGAGTCACAGAATGGTTTGGGTTGGAAGGGACCTTAAAGCTCATCCAGTTCCAAGGCCACTGCCACAGGCAGGGACACCTTCTACTAGACCAGGTTGCTCCAAGCCCCGTCCAGCCTGGCCTTAAACAATACCAGGTGTGGAGCCTTCATATTGTTCCAGAGTTTACTAAATCTCCCCTCTGCCCAGAGATCATATTTACAGTCACACAGTTCTTGCCTTTCAATAAGTGTCTTTCTTTTGTATGGGAGCACCTGACCCCCTCTGCTCAGTGGAGACAGCTTCCTCCTGCCAAGCAGCTGCTTTACATACACTAATTTGCTTCTTTGGGTCTACCATGTACTAAGGTTTTACTTTGTTAACACTGATTTCAGGTGGTGAAAACGAGATGCTGGACAACTGCAGCCAAGCTTAGTGTCTGTTATACAGAGACACCAGGAGACACACAGGTCAATGGCAGAGCCAACGTTCCTGGTACCAGGTAGCTCCATGGGCCCTGATGTGATACCCAGCAGGCAGGGAGCAGCAGTACTCTGGAGAGTTTCTCAGAATCACTTTCTCACAGTGAAATTTTAAGTATGGAACTGCAATGACCCTGGGAATACAGACTCCAGGCTCTTTCCCTTTGGAATATGAGAAGTTCATAATCCTTCCCATCTGTCAGATTTTCATATTCACCATTACTGTGATGAACATTAGAATGTACTGCAAGCACGTATATAAAACAAACAAAATACACTCCCCCCACAAAAAAAAAAAAACAAAACAAAAAAGCCAAATCTATCCACTCAATCATCTTAAAAGTACTAAAGAAGCCACAAGTTAAAAAATAAAAATGTATCAACACACTACTGTAAACTGATGGAGTTTTTCCTCTTTAAGCAACTACTGAAATGCATTTAGTGAAGAGTGTGAAAGTGGGAGAGATGAGAGACCACCACCCAGCGTGCCTATGTACAGACACACGCATGCACAGAACCCAGAAGCACAGAGAGAAACAGGATTAGAGATTTATTTCTGAAAAAAACAAAATACAGAAGTGAATTCACAAGAAGAAACAAAATCTGGTTCACCTTATTAACATTTTATAAAGAAGTAAAGCATGTGTTAAGTCCAATGATGAGAAATCCTAACAAGCCATTTGCTTCTTCTCTCATCACTCTCTCTATTTGGTAAATAGAGAGACAAACAGAAGCAGGTAAAGTGCACAGACTGAAATCCTCACATAAAATCCTGCAAAACCCACTAAGATTTAGGGTGCGTCCAGTCCGCTTCTGCTTTTCTTTTCAAATGCATTTTCAGTGCCATTCTATAAATGGAATTGTGCAATCTTTGAAGAATTTCACTTAAATAACAATACAGATGAGCTCATCGGTGCTGCGTCAATTGTTGTAGGGAAGTTCAGCTTTATCTTCTAAATAAGGACTACCAAGTCTAATCAAACCTTATCAAAAGGCTAGGACGCAAAAGGGAACAGCAGAGAAGAGAAAGGATTTATGTGAGAACCTAAGTAGAACACTTGACTGGGCATGGGGAGAGTTTTATTAGTTTGGTTTTACATATGGTGATAAAACTTTATTTAAAAAAAAAAAAAAAAACAACAAACAGATACCAACCCATTTCCTGCTTTTGAGTTGCCTTTGCTGTCCGTGCTGAGCTGAGAAAGGACATAGTGAGGCGCTTTGGCGCTGTCGGCATCAAATATATCCATGTTGGACTCTTCACAATCTCGACGTTTGATCCCTGGCCTCTGCTTTGGATTTCGTTTGCGTGATTTACGTGGCACCTCAGTGTTATCATTGTAGGAACTGGTACTCATGTTACTGAAGTTGGAGGGTGAATCCTCCATCCACATACTGCAGCTCTGTTCTGACTCCAATCCACACCCCTCATCCTGGCAGGACATCCAACTGTTGTCCAGCAAGTCCTCAGGTGGTGGCGAGATGTACAGGACTGTGTGTCTCTTCGGCGTTGACTGCTGCTGCTGGACTGCGTTACTGGTTAACTGCTTTTCACTTACCCCTCTGGTACTTACCCCCACGGCTGAGGAGCAGCTCTCCACTTGCATAGCCTTGCTGTCGGTGACTGAGGTAGAGTAAATGGTAGGACTGGAAGAGGTGGTAAAGGAGCTGCAAGCACCGCCCATGGAGGAAGAGGAAGGAGCTGAAGAAGCATCTGCGGTGTATAATTCAGAAGTAAATACAAGATACATGGTTCTGTGTGTGCTGGCTATAGCAGTCCCATTGACACAAAGCGATTTATGAACAGATTTCTTTCCCCCAACAAATATTTGGAATTTGGTAAATTTTAGAATGTAAATGCTTAAAGCAATACAGCCTAACCAATACATTACTTTGGAAATGTCCAAATGAGACTTAGTATGATCCACTGGAATCAACGCTTTTAAAGTGTAATGTTAATTCATAAAAATGGCTCTAAGCAAACACAGCTTTCATTGCCTCAGCTGGAGTAATTATTTGTGTAGAAGCCATTTCATCTAAAAATAATGGAAGCCCCAATGCGAAATGCTTATAATCCACATTCAATGCCAATTAAACCATTTATTGTTGGAATTTTTTATTTTTGAAAGAGACGGGACTGTGCTTAGCCACAAAGTATTAAAATAAGTTTCTAACCTATGAAGCAGAGAACTACAGGTCATTTTTAATGCAGACACTCCCTGCTTCAGAGGCAAATCCTGGAATAAAAATATGAGAAAATAAATGAGAAAAAGAGCTGCTGATTATTCCATCATAAATGAGAAATAAAATATAAAATCAACTGAGTTGGGAGGCAAAATGGAACTGGTATCAGTCACTATATGACAGCTCTTTCGAACATTCAAAACAGGGATGAAGTATCTGTATTGGTGACATGGTGATACAAGACAATGTGAAATTTCTGTAATTTGACTCTTTCAGACACTGAGAGATTTCTCTCAGACTTTATCAGCCAAGTCCCTTATGCAGACAGAGACAGCTTGGGACAGACCTCCAAGAAGTTCATAGGAAGTAAGGTATTTTAAAGAACATGATTGTGACTCCTCCAGAGGTCGCACAGATCAATCTGGTTTAGAAACATGGGAGGACAACTAAATGATTAAAACAAACTTCTGAATATTTCTGGACACCAACATAATCATTTCCACTGAAGAATTTTAATGGACAGATCAGGTGAAAGCCTAAGCTGAAATACTTCAGAGGAAGCAGTATGAACAAACATTAAGTCTTGATTCCTCAGTGACACACAGCTGATTTAAAGAAACAGAAAACTGAATTTTATAGCCAGATATAAGCTTCCTGAGAGGGAGCTGCTATTTATTGTATTTCTGCCCCGCTGACCACATCTTACACAATAAACCAGAACCACAGAAATAATCTAATTTTGCAAACAAATTGTATATAATATATCTACATACTTATCCAGTATGTTTGTTCATGTAATTACTGGTGCCACAGAGGTAACACCTATTATCAAGAGGAACATGATGGCTTCCTTCTTGTTGAGGATTTTTTTTACAAGCCAAAATATTATATTAATCTCTCAAGACTAAAAGATTCAGATAGTTTAACAACTTATCCAGTTTAAGCAATTTAAAAGTAACAGAATAAAGCATGTTCAGCCATGACGTATGTATTTAGTTAACAGTAAAATGGAGCAAGCCTTTCTATAAATCAGCCTACTTGTGATTACCAGGAGGATCAATGAGTGATGATAAAGATTTTTTAAAACAGTACCATTTCTTACAACTTTTCCATGCTAAGTGAATTTAAAAGTAAACCTATGCTACTTCAGACTGTCAAATTCAGTGGTCATTACAGGTTATCCATAAACTATTCTGCTCTTATCTTCATAGGAAGTCCATTACCCAAACCTCCCAGTGAAGCAGGAGCAGATGAATGATACCAGTTCCATTTTCCAGTTTGTTCTTTGGCAAATATAGTGGCTGAAATAGGGAGAATTCAGTCACTTTGAACTGCATTCCAATTTAAAGGTGAATTTATCCTTTTTATATCATGCATTAATGCAATGCTGTTTTTCAAAAACACAGAATTCGCAAGAACTATTAAATCTAGATATTAATTTCAGTGACAATATTTAGGAGCTGATTTGCAGCCACTTTGAGTTGAGAAAGACCTTTGCTATTTGGGATGTTTACTTTGGTTTGTTAAATAGAATTAGTTTCCATTCATCATTTATACACTCAAACAGAAAGAAACCACACTGCGGAAATAAGCAGCATACATACAGCATATATGCTGCATGCAAGTGTTGGCAAATGGTAACACATGGCACATGGCAGTAATGCTGCAGAATTGGATTACTGAATAGCAATATTTTCCTTCAAATTAATTCTTCTTTTAATGGAAGAAACTGAGTATCATGCACAGTACAACACAGTGTATGCACCTCTCCTGTTTGCCTCTGCATGACAAAGACTTGAACAAATCAGTAATTATGTACATTGACCCAGGCAGCAGGGCTCTTGAACTGGAAGACTCCTCCTCCAAGATTATCAAAAACTTCTCTTTTTGCAGCAAATATTGAGAATGTTTTAGAAAGGTCTTTTAAAAGACCTGAAAGAAAAACTTAAAAGGGACATGGTCTGCACTGGAACAAGTATGTCAAACACTGACCATACCCTGCTATCAAATGGTTCAATGCATATCCTGCCCAGAAATTCAATAATTGTATTTTTCCCCTCACTTTTCTAGGAAAAAATAAATAAATCACTGTTTCCTCCATTTCTTCTCCTCCTTTTTTTTTGCCTAGAAGTTAAAAAGCATGTATGTGTATGAGTCTTTGGTGTATGCTCTTCCTCTGTACCTTTACAAAGGAAAGAAATACTGTCCATTATAAACTGGTTATACTCTCCTCCATCTACCAGAGACACTGCTGTGTAACAGAAAGATTAGAGTATCAAAACAACATCAAGCTAAACAGTAATGGCAAGAAAACCTCTCTTTAGCCTTATATATTCTCAGACGAATGTCATTACCATCCATAAACATGCAAGTGTTTTAAAGCATGTCCAGGCCAGTGTCTTCTCTATTATAGTAATTAAAAAATATAAGAAAGGAATATAGCCAATGAAATACACTAGATATATTAAACCTGTGTATTTGAGCGTTCTAAAATCTATTTTGGGAGATAAATTATTAACTGCTTTAGCAACATTTTAAGCTGCAAATACTGAGAAACACAGTAAAATATGTTTTCTCATGGAGTCTGCAGGCCTTTAGCCAACACATCCTCTTTCGAACTTTTTTTTTAACATCTAGTAAGTAAATGGGGTCAAAAAGAATTAATGAAGTTACTGTAAAGAATAAACCACTAGATACTTCATGGCTCCCATTTGGTTTTATCAGTTTATTCTAAAGCCAGTGACAACACACTGCCACACAGGTATGTGACACCCAAAAGAGATCTGTTGGTTGAATATGCTGCATGAGGAAGGGGTTAAAAAAAAATTAAAAAATATTATGAAGTTTTCAGTAATTCAGGCTGGACTGGTATTGTTTTAAAAGGGGAGAGCATTTTGCATTTCCTGGTTTTGAGAATGAAGCGCAGACACCACCCAAATAGATAGTGGCCATTCAATGCAGGGTGTACCTGGTCACTGGTCTGTCAGGTTGGAATGGAAACACACACCCCTTCCCCAGTTTCAGCATTTCTTTTATTTGATGTTATTTTCTTTAGACACATAATAACTGGAATTGTTACAGGTGGCTCTTTGAATTGCAGTTTAACAGAGCTTGCAATGACAAATATATAGGTTAAGTGAGTATGTACATTTTGAAATATAACACTGGATATATTTCAACAGAACCTCAAAATAAAAATGGCTTTTTAGCACTGAATAGAAGCCAAGTGCATGTTATGGCAAGACTGCAGCCACACTATTAGAAATGAAACGTGCACCAGCATCACAAGGTTGGTTTTTTCCTTTTTTTTTCTTTTTAATTTAAAAAAAAAAAAGAGAGAGAAGACTACTTCCAAGTTAGAGCAAGTCTGATCACTGTTGAAACTAAACCTCCTGAATCTATTCATTGCCATAACTGTAACTTTTAAGGTAGGTAAAATAAATAATTCAGAATTTGTTGTCTGTCCTACAAGCCTTTTTTCTCCAGGAGAGGCAGAACGGTAACAAACAGTTCAGCATAAGGATGTCCTCGGTCTGTTTTGGACTTCATAATTTACACATCAATAATAAGCAATTCTGTAACGTGTAAATCAAAAAGAGGAAATAACCAAGAAATAACAAACTAAGTGCTTAGTGTTGGAGTTCAGAATGCAAATAAAGATAACCAATTACTCTGCACAACTCCAAGGAAGACTAAAGTTCAAAGAAATTCCAGTTGTTCGTGTTACCAGTCATTGTACTGTTGCCTCTCAGGAAATCAAAAGAGGTGCCTATTGCTCCCAACCATTTCCCTCATTTTCAGGCAGTGAACAGAATTACATTCACAACCAACAGACTGAGTAATTGAGGATCCTTCTGAAAACAAAAAGCAGCCAAAAAGCAGGCAGTGGAAGAAGGGCTACAACATGCGTGTAGCACAAATACATGCTGCTAAAAATCACAGGCTAATACAATATCAAAAACTAAGGGAACACAGAGAAAAGAGCATCCCATTGAGCAAATCAGTGCAGTCTTTTTCTTTTCAGTAACATAAAGCATTGTACAAAGAAAACTTATTATCCTCTGAGTTAGCAATTAAGGCAATGACACATATTTCTATATCGTATTAACTTGTGAAGTCAAAACAAGGCATTCAGCCTCTAAAAAAAACATCTGAAAGGCAGGAGAAAGCAAAAAAATGACTACCTGGCATTGAGGGAATCTTCCATTTAGATAACACTTACATGGAGCCAATCCTGAAATCCTTGTTTGCTCTTTCCAAAGAGATCCTTTAATACAACAAGGATTACCAAGTCCTCCAAACGAAACAAATAGCGTCCTGATGACTTTTGTTTCTTAACTGCAGCTGGAGTGCAAAGCAAGTCATTTCCCAGCCTGGAAAGCTTAAGATTGTGAACATAAATAAGTGGAGATATTTTGGGGTTCATGAGCTTTTCAGCCACCTGTGCATGAACAGCCAGGACTAGCAAAAAGCCATTAAAGAACTCTTCCTCAGAGCCTAACCTGCATCCCACGTGACCCCTATACTGTGTTGGGAAAAAATTAAGTGTCAAAAAAGGAAAGTCACAGGGTGAGGTTTAGGTGATGTACAGGCTTAATATATAAAGTATACACATTTATTACATTTGTTAATTTATCTAACATGTCATGTTCTTGAATAAGACTCTCCCATGTTGATCTGAACACAGAAGGACAATTTCAGAACAAAACCACAGGGTACTATGTGCAAAATTTCTACCATCAGCCCTTGTGTTGCCAAAGGTTTGAAAGGTAAACATCAGAACTTACAAAGTGGCTGCAAACCTGCTTTCAACACCTCACATGCCAAACTTGGGTTTCTACTTTTCTTCTTCTCATATTACTGATGTAATGTCAAAAACTTTTCCAAAATGTTAAGTTTCAAATCAGTATCAATTCACTATTTAGAAATAAATTAAAAAAAAAAAAGATTTTAAAAAAGAAAAAACAAAAAAGGAAGAAAGAAAAGAGACTTATGAAGAAGTCTGAAAACAAGACCGACCTATACCCTGGGTGAGATTGGATGGGTTAAATGTCTCTGGCACTATTTGTCTTCACTATTGACAGACACTGTCACACAACCCACCACTCGATGCCTGTCTCTGAATGGCGAAGCTAGAATGCAAGTTAAGTGTATTAATAGAGAAAAAAACTAGCATCCCAGCAAATAAAATAAAGCAATCCAATTCACCAGTTATTAAAAACACTTAGATTCAAGATAGGTAGGTTAATTTAATGTACATTAAGCCCAACAGTGTAAATTCCCCTTACATTCACATGCTGAACCAAGCAGTGTATTATACTTTGGGTAAATACATCAGTCAATCTGGTTTTGTTATAAATTACATCCATTCTTAAATTAACACTCTAGGTATTTAAATAGAGCTTTTGTTAGTGGCTCACACACACCAATTCCATGTATCTTACATCCTTCCCCACTCAGAGCAATAACCAGCTGCATCCAAGCAAGTCAGAACTCTAGGACCCTCAGCTGCTCTCTTGAAGCTCTACCTGTCATCTCCTCAGCTCCTGCCACCCTAAATGAGGGACTGTATGGCTGTGTCAAGATTGATGGAGCTGACAAAGAACACCCCAACTGAAGAAACAGACTCTTTTGTTCTTGGGTTTTCCCTAAAAAATTAAGGACGCCTCTTGGCCTTCACAAAGCCTTTGATGCAAGGAGGTGCCCCCACAACAGTACAATAAGGCTGTTCCCTTTTTGCCTGTCACTGGCTTTGGTTCTCATTACTCATTAAGGAACAGGCAATTCTCTTATTGCAAAGTAATTCTCAAGCCTTTTGATGCAAGAATAGGAGCCACTTACTGCAAGAATTAGCTATTAACAAAACATTTCTCAGAAGGATAAAACAACTCCCGTTTGAGCAGTTCTGGAAAGCTGGGTTTATTGACTGTATGACATTCAGGAAGACCTGAAATAAGCTTAATTTAGGAAAAAAGAGATGATCTAGAGTACATCTACATAACCTTTAAGAGGTAATTATAAGGGAGCTCTGCTCCACGCAGAGGAGAACATATGCACTGAAGGCACATAAAATCATTAAAATTGTTCACATCTATGTTAGCACTAGCGAGACAGAGCAGCCAGGCACTGTACCAACATACAGCACCAGGAAGATGCCTTTTTAAAGAACTTTAGGATCTGGTTTAAATTAATTCTGTAAGAAAAAAGCATTTGACACATGACTGAAGCAAGCAAGCTGCAGACAGAAATCCCTGGAAGACATCCTCCTAGGAAATTACAGGAAGGTGTTTCCAACTGGGAGGGCGGTGGGAAGAGGAAGGGAAAAGCCTACAAAGAAATGGAAGTTTTTATAGACCAACTACAAAGAATAATGCTTTTTTCTTATAATTTGTTTATAATATGTACTTATAACCCTAGGATAATAGAATTAGTAGCAGCACTGACATCCCCTTTGAAATCTCTGGTAATTATTTCTGTATCAACAGGAAAAACTGACTAATGACACCAGGAAGGATGATAAATTGACAAAATATTTTCAATAAAAATAAAGAAGCTCTACTAGCTATTCAGAAAAAAAAACAACAAAAAAAACCCTGTACACACAAAACAAACCATCCACATCTCCATTCTGAGGCTTTATTAGAAACTTTGGCTTGAGAATGACGAAAAAGCCTTGTCCTGGCAGTGGAAAACATGTCCCATACCCCTCAGCACCCAGCCTCTACCCCACAGAGGATGCAAGTATTTTCATCCATTTCTCTACAGTAGCAATTGAGAGGCAAAGCCTTATTTTCATGATTATAATGACAAAAAATGCTTATGGCAAGTACTTAAATAACGACTCTAATCCAAAAAGCCAATTATGCCTGCTTGGGACAAGTAGTTGTCCCTTTAATTAAAAAGGAGCACAAAACTGATACGATCACAAAAAGGTAGAGCTTAACTGTGTACCAAATGTGTTCCCAGGACATAATCATAGATGTTTTGAGAGCCAGAAAAAAAAAGATCAATACATCACAGGTTATTTGTATCCAAATATGAAAAATGCAAAGAGAGATCAGTAAATACATTATAATAGCATAAAATCTGTTCCCCTTTTGCTACAGCTCTGGAAAATTCAATTTAAGAACTGGGAACTGTCAGGATGGAAGCAAAGCAAGAAATACTGTCCTAGGGATCAGTGCAAAGTATATGAAAAAATAAATATATTTGCCTCAGTGGCAAATGGAGAGCAGCTTAAAGCATCAACAGCAAACTGAAGCAGCTCATCCCGAGATCTGCTACAGGAAGAATGGATGGTAAGCAGAGAAGCAAGTTTCTGCAACAGTTTTCTTCATTGGGGTTTCAGAAGGTTTGAGCATTCCTGTTACTGGAGATAAAAGGTGAAAATGCAACACTTGTTTAAATTACATGGTCAAAAATATTCCTGAATCATTCCCAAAGGACAAGAATAAGGTGTTGATCTACCAACGAAATAGACACCTTTGAGAAAAGGCTTAAATCAGCAGTGTGAATTTTGAGCATTTGAAGCACTTGTTCAATGTGTCTTGATCAACAAGAAAAAACTGCTTAACCGTTAAGAACCAACAGGAAAAAAAATCAAGCATCCCCCCTTGCAACAGGAGCTTAAAAATATTGTGTAGAAATCTCCAAGCACAGCTTACAATGACATTTCTCAGCATGACACCCTCATGCATTTCAAGAGTCTAGATGATGATTCATATTTAATGTGCTTATGGTACCTCACCAGGCAAAATCCTCCTTTTCCTGTCCCCTGAACAAAGACACTTGTGATTCCGAACAGTTTCTAGCAGTAAAACAAGATCCTTCACTTCCCTTCTGCCTTCCAGAACAATAACAGAATTAGAAGCTTGAGAGAGCAGCTCAGTTTGTGAACATCGCAACTCAAAATCCTAGAGTTCTTTTAAATGACACTTGCCTGTGCGATATTCAGAGAGTGGGTAATACCTTTTCTCTGGATTAATTAATATGAGATATACATTTATTAACAATTAAAATCCAATCAGCAACATAATACTCTTAAAACTGTTCTGTAAATCACAAAACAAATTTCCAAATGGAAGAACTAGAAGTCTGCCCGTGCAAGGTCATTGCTGCTAAAAACAGCCCATCCTGCTCCTCCAAAAAAAAAGAGAAGTTAACTGCAGCAATATCTATTTCTCACCTGTAATGTGATTTATGTAGAACAAAACCCCACAGCACAGTGACCAACAAAAAAGCCACAAGTAAGTTGAATTTCAGCCAGATACTACCTTACTCTTGTGTTTTGGGAAAGAGAACAAACTGTGTTAACTATGAGAGTAATAAAAACCTCTCACCACTTCAGTTCATTCCCTGTAACATAATCCTCTCATTATTAAGAGTAATCGTATCTGCAACCGATTTCTACCTACAGTGTTGCTAGCAGCATTTCAAATCACCCCATCCTTTGAAAAACAAGAGTAAATGAAATCACCTGCAATGCTATGGAGACTGAACTGTCATTTCCCAAATAAAGTGATGGGTTAGAGCAAGAGCTGACACAAAAAAAAAGAAGAAAATAAAAGAAAAAGAAAGACTTACACAAACCAAGGATTCCAATTCCGGAACACTAAGTTGCCAAAGTCATCTTTCCTCCTCATCCTCTCATCTGTACAGTGTCAGATCCTCAGAAATGTGCCTACAAGTCTCCTATTAGGACCTGACATCAGCAAATTAATAGTCTATTTTGGTCTTTTAAAATAGACATGTAAAGTCTGTTTTCCTGTACAAGTATGTAGACATGCACAAAGCCCAGGCTGATTTTCCTCTTATTTTCCTGTTAAGAAATCAGAGCCCAGGCCAGCCAAACTTCTCATTATTACACAAGGCAGGGTGCCGGGGATTGAAAATGTGGTAGCAACTATTCAGAGACTGTAGCAATCCTGAAACTAAAGAAAATAGGAAAATGCAATACACCCTCTTATCTAGAAATATGGTACAGTTAAGGCAAGAATGGAGCCAAAACACTTGCATTCAGTTTATTGATAAAACAGAGATTTGGGCGCAGAACACACAGCTAACCTCAAAAGCGCTCCTGGGATTCTCAAAGTCAGCTGAGAACACTGAAGAATGCTCCTGCTCCAAGGTATCCATGTGCTGTGGGTACCACCATCAGTTCAGAAGTGCTGAGTTCAAGATGACTTATAGGAGGAATCCTAGCTGCCCACTACACAGCAGGAACTTTTGGGAGGGGGGACTATGACTATAAAACAATCCAATAGGGTCCACTTTCTGTACCCCAACCTACAACTTTTGTACACACTGATATTCCTTCCTCTATTCCTAACACTTTGTCTCCAGCTTTAAAGAGAAAGTCTGGCCTCAGACTTACCAGAAGAAGGACATGTCCACCCTTGGTTTATATTATATCTTACATATTATCTATCTCTCTTACCTTCCAACACCAGAGAGAGGAGCAGGAACTGCTCTTTTCAGCCTTCTGCTCTGTCCCTATAGTTTTGGAGGGGGTCTGTGAACCTGTTTTGGTAAACACTTGTCCAAGATGCATGTGTTTTCTTTCGAGGATGGGATCGAGAAGTAGGGAAAAAAAAACAAAAGTATGTAGTGGTCTTGGCAGTCCTGGGATAATGGTTGGACTTGATGATCTTAAAGGTCTCTTCCAACCTTCTAGGATTCTATGACAAGCACACATAAAAACAAAGACACCCCTAACATGTTACACTGAAACTATCTATCTGATAGAATCCACTGGCTGAACCTTCCCCAACACCTACGGGGTTTGGCACCCACTCCCCGATAACCAGCCCTAGCTACTTCGGGCTGGGGCTTGCCTCTCCTTATGCATGTCCACAGCACAACTCACTACTGAGTGACCCTAGTCAACAGTTACCCTCTTACAGAAGGACATGATTCATAGAATCATAGAATAGTTAGGGTTGGAAAGGACCTTAAGATCATCAAGTTCCAACCCCACTGCCATGGGCAGGGATACCTCACACTAAACTATGCCACCCAAGGCCCTGTTCAACCTGGCCTTGAACACTGCCAGGGATGGAGCATTCACAGCTTCCCTGGGCAACCCGTTCCAGTGCCTCACCACCCTCACAGTAAAGAGCCTCCTCCTTATATCCAATCTAAACTTCCCCTGTTTAAATTTTAACCCGTTACCCCTTGTCCTATCACTACAGTCCCTAATGAAGAGTCCCTCCCCAGCATCCCTATAGGCTCCTTCAGATACTGGAAGGCTGCTATGAGGTCTCCACGCAGCCTTCTCTTCCCCAGGCTGAACAGCCCCAACTGATCATCCTCGTGACCTCCTCTGGACTTGTTCCAACAGTTCCATTTCCCTCTTATGCTGAGGACACCAGAACTGCACAGAATGCTCCAGGTGAGGTCTCACGAGAGCAGAGTAGAGGGGCAGGATCACCTCCTTCGCCCTGCTGGTCACGCTCCTTTTGATGCAGCCCAGGATACGGCTCCTTTCTGGGCTGCGAGCGCACACTGAAGCCGGCTCATGTTCAGTTTCCTATTGACCAACACCCCCAAGTCCTTCTCCACAGGGCTGCTCTGAATCTCTTCTCTGCCCAACCTGTAGCTGTGCCTGGGATTGCTCCCACCCAGGTGTAGGACCTTGCACTTGGCATGGTTAAACTTCATGAGGTTGGCATCAGCCCACCTCACAAGCGTGTCGAGGTCCCTCTGGATGGCATTCCTTCCCTCCAGCGTATCAACCGAACCACACAGCTTGGTGTCATCGGCAAACTTGCTGAGGGCGCACTGGTTTTGTCCTCACTGTAGTGCACAGTGACATAAGCAATGAAAACAAAACTTGCCTTGGCTCTGTTTGGGGGGTCTTGTCTGACTGGTTAGTTTTCTTTGAACACAACTTTTAACAGCTCTAGTTGCTTGTGCTTAATACTTCTCACTTATACAGCACCCAGGAACTTAACTGTTTCATCACACCTCTGGAAGGTCTCCAAAGCCATGGGTCAGCGAACAATTCAAACTGCACAAGCTGAAAGACATGGACACCAGCTACCTCCACCTTTTCTGGCTGCTCTTTTCCAGATCACTCCTCATCCCGCGCCACCAAAAGCAGTTGTGCTGACCCACAGTGGACCCACCAGTGTCAACTCTAACCTGGAGCAGGTTCTTGACACAGCACACACTTTGGGCAGTGGTATCACCCTGAAGTCTCTGAAACTACACGACTCTCTGACATGGAAATGTGTTCTTAATTGAACAAGTGGGTCTCCTTTGTGAGTTAACAAAAAAAAAAAAATAATCTCAACACTATTTAACTTTTTCATTCAATAAAATTGTGCTGCAGTTTAACCCAAACACAGCTAATGTGTTCTTAGTTTTTTAAAAGGAACAGGACTGGCTGTAAGCAGACACGAAATACCTGGAGGTAGCAGACATTTAGTTCCATTCAAGTTTTTAAGTCTTCTCTGTTAGATTCAGAATTAATTAGCAGTTCACGTCTATCTGTGGATTTAGAGTGTAACAGGGTTTGTGGGATTGTTCTCTTTTGTTTACTTGTTTTTACAATACATGTTTCTACAGGATTTGGCTGCTGCTGTGTCTTTGAACCAAACTGATCATTAAGCATCCTGATTTTAGAAATATATTGCTCAGATTATTTTTAATAAGTGATAGAAAAATATCAAATCCTTTCAATATAATAAACCCATCAAATTCTTTCAATAACAGAAGTTCCACTGTGCACAGTTAAATCCACAGGTTCTCTCAGAAGAGGTGTAGCAAAACATGAATGGTGAGCAGTGCTGTAAAGTTTCTCTGACACGTCTACAATCACTTCAGTTTCTGAACACGATTCCTGTACCATGCAAATCTGGGAAACATTCTCACACAAACATTTAATGCATATGATATAGAGAAAAAAGAATATTGCAGCTATCTGAATCCTTGCCTTAAATATACACATTTTTCTCAAGAAACAATTTAAGGCCAATTAGGAAAGTGGAACATGACCTTGTAAGAAATACAGGGATCAAATTATGCAAAAACTTCCTCATCCAATGAAGAAAAATGCATCTGTCCTGAGCATAATGATTTTTTCCCCATTGCACATATATTTACTAGAACATACAAGTTACTGACAAGAACTCCAAATGCAAACCAGCACTAACGCTAACCTAACTTTGTCCTTAAATCCTCACTTTTTTATGTTTAATGAAGATCAGTGACAGCATCTTTAGACTAAAGTCTGAAACATGACTGGGAGCAAGATAAAGATGAAGCTAAAAAGGTCATGCCTCATTTTTATATGCTGTCAATTAGAAAAAGTAGCTAATTCTAACCTAACAGTTTATGAAAGTGCCATCCTGACATATACTCTGTTCTCACGTATTTGAGAATTTTGTAATATGTGTGAATGGAGTTTAAATACTAAGCTTCCTCAGGCATCTTAAAGGAAAACACAACCTTTTTCCTCCTTTAGTCTGGCAAAAGCTTCATCACCCAAAATGTAATCTCCCATTCCATTTTTTATCCTACCTAGAATTCGCTGGTTTAGTCGGTCGGAATTGTCCCTTAGTTCCAAGTAGGAATTTACTACCACTGAAGTCAGAGAGCATTCTAGGAGTTAACAGGTCTGTGCTGATAATAACAGCACAAGTAACTTATTTCTTATGAAAATAAATATCTACACAGATGAAATACAGCAAATTAAAACAGAATACCTGATAATTTAGATCACCCAGCATAATTTATACTGAGTTCTCCTAGAATGAACTCTGATACTTCTCGACATGCTCTTTTTCACAATTAAAACTTTGCCAGCACTGTTCATGTTGGCCAGAACGTTACCAACCTTAAAGTAATTGAATAAATGAGAACACTTACCAGCAGCAACTACAGCTGGAGGCGGCGAACCTGCCTCGCCACCACTTGTTTGGCTCATGGATGCTACAGATGTTTCTCTGGAAGGTGGTAACTGCAGCTCCTTTGGGAGAAGGTCATAGACAGATTCTGTTGAACATAAAGGATTTAATCAAAATGTTATTCATGTTCTGCACAGGAAAAGAAATAACATTTTTGCCTAAAATAGGAACAATAATCCAGCCTTTGAAAAGGTCACATTAAGCACTTGGAAATCTCAACATCATGGAATAAAGTTATGTCAGAAAACAAACCAACCACAAAAATGTTAAGATGCACATTCTCAAGACTGAAACAAAAGGACGCAATCTTGTTCAAACAAAGAAATAATTCATGAACTTCCACAGAAACAGCCCTCATTTAGAATGAAGGGGTTGACAGCATGTACATGAGAATCAAAGACAAACCCATTCTCAGAGCAAGATGTGCAACTTCCAAAGAAAGAGATTAATTTAGTACCATCATCCACAGAGCACTCTAGGCTCTTCCCATGTATTAAGTGCCAATTCTTGTTAGGTAAGATCCTTCACTTCCATTTATCTGTAACATTTATTTTTCATAGAATCATAGAATAGTTAGGGTTGGAAAGGACCTTAAGATCATTCAGTTCCAACCCCTCTGCCATGGGCAGGGATATCTCACACTAAACCATGTCACTCAAGGCTCTGTTCAACCTGGCCTTGAACACCACCAGGGATGGAGCATTCACAGCTTCCCTGGGCAACCCATTCCAGTGCCTCACCACCTTACTGTAAGGTAAAGAACCTCCTCCTTATATCCAATCTAAACTTCCCCTGTTTAAGTTTGAACCCATTACCCCTTGTCCTATCACTACAATCCCTAATGAGGAGCCCCCCACCAGCATCCTTGTAGGCCCTCTTCAGATACTGGAAGGCTGCTATGAGGTCTCCATGCAGCCTTCTCTTCTCCAGGCTGAACAGACCCAACTTTCTCAGCCTGTCTCCATACGGGAGGTACTCCAGTTCCCTGAGTCTCCTGAAGTTTTCCTTCAAACTCCCTGTAAACTCACACAGATGTTCCACAGAAAGGTGTCTCCACCAACAAAATGGCTCATCCGAGTCCATTTTACAGAGAAAGCCCCATGATACAGGTCTGGCAGATCTCATACAGTAGTAGAACCTCTAAGACATTCTTTTTGTGATTTCTGTTGTGAAATTATCTCAGGATCACTGAGTGATCCAAACAGCTCCATTCAGGCATGAGCAAACAGCTATGTGTGCCTTTTCCACTGGATACACCAAAGATGCCCTGTTTCAAACCCCCAATCCAGGGATGTAAATAACCTTGAACATCGACTCATAGGATGGTCTGGGTTATAAGGGACCTTACAGATCAAACAGTTCCAACCCCCTTGCTATGGGCAGGGACAGCTATAAATGAAGGGCTATAAACTGAATATAGCTATAAACAGTTATAGATGAACAGCTATAAACTGGACCAGCTATCACACGCCACAAAACTTTACGAAATTCATTTCTATGTGTTTAGGTGCCTGAGAGACATATGGAAAAAATCAGTGTGTACTTTTAAAGGGTTTTTTCCCTCCTACGAAGCAACAATTATACTCAGTCCTAAAGAAAAATATATTTGTGCAGCAATTCTGTAAAAATTAGAATTCCAGAGCTGTTCAAAGAGCTTCAGCTGCATCAGACCCCATAAAAAAATGAAACATATTCTAGACAAATGCACAGGTTTATACACACCCAGCAAAATGTAACTGTATTAAAACCACAACCCATACCAAATGCTGGCTATGCAACAAACCAGAACAGTTACTGTACTGGGTAAGACTGCAAACTCTCCCACCGCCAACTGGTGGAGCACAGAAAGAGCCCAAAAAAACCACAATGCTGTTTGCAGGATACTACTTGTCTGTTATGCACATCACAAGTGGCTACCAGGAATGACTGTGAACTGGTTTAAAAGTGGTTGAGTAAAGGTATGGTCACAATAACGCTTCTCATTTTATACTTCATTTACTTTTCTCAAAAAGGTTAGCTCTTTTTTAGTGCCAATATACTACATTTTACTAAGCAGCATTGTGTACTGTCTGTGTGCATGAGAACCTCCACAGTTTAAATATATTCTAAATTATAGCTCTATTAAAGATGAATTTTAACTTTATATATTACAATTTTTACTTAAGTTGCATGCACATACAGACTTGAATCTGATTCAAAAAATAAAACCCAAACTAAACTGCATTTTGAACTGCTACTACTCAAATAGCATCTCTTTATGTAAGCAGTGGAGGAAGAAAGGAGGCTCCAAAGGCACATTTTGTTAGTTTTAAGATGAGAATGATGTGCAAAAAGGACAAGGAAAAAATCTGTTAACTAAATAATCAAAAAGAAGTTATACTGCTATTTGAACAAGAATGTCTGAGGAAGGTGAAGGAAGTATAGAATTTCTTTTCATTGTATTGAATGTACTTCAGCCAACAAACCACAAGGGCTGAATTCACTGGAAAGATGCAATAGGTGCAGCAGGAATAAGCAGAACACTGGAAGATCAGCTGAGATCAACTGTTACACAACTCTGCTGTAGTTAAAAAAAAAACATGAAAATCTACCAGCCAAGTTCTGGAGGGACCATCCACTGAAGAAGAGGAGGGAGTCTGTGCGTCTTGCTTGCAAAAAGGAACACAGTTGTTCTAATAACCTTTAAGACTCTATGCAGCTGTATCTGAAACTTTAACAACAGGGAAGAAAGTGGAAGGGCCAGAAATTTTAAGCCGAGAAGCCCAGTAACTACTTCAGTCACTGTTAGGCAGTTTCAGCACTGTAAGGACAGTACAATTTATTAGCAGGTGTCACTGTAAATTCAAATCTGGTTTAACAGATGGAATCATTAGAGTGGGAACCCTTTCTCGTCATCAGGGATCCTAGTGATAGGACAACAGGTAAGGGTTCAAACTTAGACAGGGGAAGTCCAGGTTGGGTATAAGAAAGAAGTTCTTTACTGTGAGGGTGGTGAGGCACTGGAATGGGTTGCTCAAGGAAGCAGTAAATGCTCCATCCCTGGCAGTGTTCAAGGCCAGGTTGGATAGAGCCCTGGGATAGAAGGCCCAGTGTGAGATGTCCCTGCCCATGGCAGCTGGTGTGGAACTAGATGAAGTTAAGGTCCTTTCCAACCCTAGTTGTACTATGATTCCATTACCATACTTTCTGACTGCTACTGGGGATTTTCAGTCTCAGTCCTTTTTCTTTCATAAGCTGCGAAGCCAGTCCTGATGCACAAAGCCCAGGGAAGAATGAAACGTGTCTGCACCTTGCTGAAAACAAGCCAGCCTGACTCACGCTCCCAAACCACTCACATTCTACATCCCCTGAAGCACAGCCAGTGCTGCATATTTGCACATGTTCATTATTTGACATGCTGGATTCTGAGAAAGCTTCTATAAACCACAAAAGCCCAAGCAGTTTCAGAGGAAACATTTATTTATGTCCACACTGAATGGCTCCTGTAAGCTTGGCCACTAGCCTCAATACGTCAAAAAATACTCCAAATAAAATGTGGCATTTGGAAACCATAAGATGTGTGTGGTCCTCTTTTCTTCTGAACTGCAAGTGTTCTTCAAGATGAGTATCTTAATTCAAGAGACTAAAGAATGGAAGGTTCAGATTTTGTCCCAGTAACAAAAAGCACAAATATGAGCTGAAGAAAAATACAGTTATGACAAAAGAGGGTGCTTCCCTACTTGACATCCCTGCACCTTGAACTATAATTGCCCCTGCAGCTAGCAGTTCATACAATAGCTCCAGACAGCAAACTCTTGTAAATTAGCAGCAGCCTTTATTCTGGGCGGCACTGGTGCTACAGGTTAGTAAAACCCAGGCTTGCTGAGCCAGAGGCAGATGCTCAGTGCTGCAGCAGCTGCTGCACTGTAAATGCCACCCAAGGTATTTGTCACAACCTCCCATACGGAAAATTATGCCCAGTCAGCTGTGTTGACAAAGAGTGATCATAGCTCAAGGTGCACCCTGCAACAAATTCTTCCTGCTAAGCCATCTAAGAAACTCACACACCTCACCGTAGGGACAGGCCAAGGGGAATGGCTTTAACCTGCCAGAGGGGAGACTGAGATGAGCTCTTAGGCAGAAGCTCTTCCCTGTGAGGGTGCTGAGGCACTGGCACAGGGTGCCCAGAGAAGCTGTGGCTGCCCCATCCCTGGCAGTGTTCAAGGGCAGGTTGGACACAGGGGCTTGGAGCAAGCTGCTCTAGTGGAAGGGGTCCCTGCCCATGGCAGGGGTAGGAGCTGGATGAGCTTTAAGGTCCCTTCCAACACAAACCAGGCTGGGATTCTATGAACACATGGCAGAAGTTTAAGGTCAAACCCAAACTTTAAGGAAAAAAAGAAAAAAAAAAGAAAAAAAACCCACACAAACTCCTGACCTTTCATGAGAACAGATGTAGCTTCACAGTCTAAAACACATCTTTAGTGCAGTGGATTATTACGAACTATCGCTTCAACACTTCTCTGAAGAATCTGAAATTGTTTGGGTATCTTTAAGAAAGCTTAAGAAAGCAATAAACCTGCTTTGCACACACCAGACTTCAAATGAAACTTTTGTGTTTTCACCTAAACACAGGCCAGTGTTTATATATGCTGCACTATAAATAGCGTTAAAGCAAAAACTGACAAATTCCAGAAAGACTAGAGTTGTTGCAAGGAAGCTAATTCTTCCCAGAGGATACAGTTTCCCTCCACACCGGATACTGTATTTAAATAGCTAAAGCTCCTATTGATCAGCTCACCTCCATTGCCATGTTTTACACCAGCGCGCACACAAGAACATTAAGTGTATGAAATTATCTGCTATAATTTTAAGGCTACTCACGTGGAAAACACCCACAAAAAAAAATAAAAGATGTATGTAAATGCAGCATTACATCTGAAGGCAAAAGGAAAAATTCAGCATCATTACATATTTCTATTTAATTAACAAGAAAAAAAAGTATGTAGACAAAATCCTGGTTTCAGCAGGAATGTTTTTAGCACTGTGTTGAAGCAGCAACTGAAATTTCATTCACTGACAGTAAAAGGTGTCTTGTAACTTATTGCTCATTTCAAACCCTCTCAACAAATACATTAATTGACCTGAAGATTCTGGGCTGTTTTTTCTAGCAGTAGCTCCATTTATATCCAGCATCTTCTCCAAACACATTTTTTTTCACCATACCGGAAGAAAGGAACATGTGTTTCAGGATATATAAAATATCTATATTATATATATATACTTTTCAGGGTATATAAATTTAAATAAGATCAACACACAAACAATATAACAAGCTACTTATGATCAGCTGAGTCACAGAAACTCATTTCCACATATAAACCTTCACCTGCATTCATGTAATAAGTTAGTACACACCCTATTTACAATAAACTCCCAAATCTCATACCTTCCCTCAAAATAACTAAACTAACTAGATGAGCCCAGGCTTTGCAAATTCTACTACTGAAATCAAGGACACATGGGGAGAGGCAGATTTACAGCAAGTGTCAAATTTCTTCAACTGCCCTTTATCCGATTATTCTATCCTTATAACCTCTTATCTGAGATCAGCTGCTTGTAACTTTGATCTTCCTGCCAGTCACACTGACAGTTCAGAAAGCTGCATTTCATGAGGCTATACTGAGCAGGACAATTAGGTCAATAACCAAAAATGCCAAATTTCAGTCAGAGGAAGATAAGTTTTTGCCAGTGTATTGCTTGAAACAAAGCGTTCAGAATTGAAATATTAAAATAATTAAGTAATATTATACCAGACTTGACTGTTTTTTGCAGCACATCAAAAACAGTGCACCCAAACCAAATAATAAGCATTCCAGCACACCTAGCTATCAATGGGAATGAAGCCAGCATCCTGTCTCAGGTGAAAAGTATCCCCACCACTCTTCCCAAAGTGCTGCAAGAGCAGCAACAAAACCTGAAGATACACAAAAGTATATATATAGCACTCCTAGAAGGTATGTTCACCTCATTTAAACTGCTGCACACAGCTGAAATTGAGAGAACTGAACAAAAGCTACCTGTGAAAAGGCTGGATGCATCACCATCCATCACCACAAAAACATCTCCTTGGGTCAACACATATCTGGATCAGTCCCAACAGCTTGTGACAGGAGCTGTGTCTTTGAGGAGGAGAGAGAAGAGGACTCGGAAAGATGCAGGCAAAATAACCCACAGAAGGCAAGAAGCAGTGGGTGAAGCTGATCTGATCTCAGTGGGTTCAAACTTAAACAGAGAAGATTTAGGTTGGATGTATGGAAGGAGTTCTTCCCTGTAAGACTGGTGAGGCCCTGGCACAGGGTGCCCAGAGAAGCTGTAGCTGCCTCATCCCTGGCGTTGTTCAGGGGCTTGCAGCAAGCTGCTCTAGTGGAAGGTGTCCCTGCCCATGGCAGAAGGTTGGAACTGGATGAGATTTAAGGTCCCTTCAAACCCAAACCAGTCTGCGATTCTGTGATTGCATGAATGCTGGTGGATCACAATGGCAAGCTCACAATTGTAGGCGCTCCTTCTCTTCCTATTTGACTCTATCCACCTCACTGCACACAGACATTTGGGCCTTTTGTAGGAATGTTTTTAGATTCCTACACACAGACTAACCCAGCTGACAGGTACCTGAGCTTGCACCAAAATCTAAGTACTCCAGCTTTCCCCCATCACCACCAACAGAAAACACTACATTGAAATTTTTAAACCATTCTCATCACCACAGTATCAAAGGACCTTTCAGAAACAGACCATGCCTTGTGACCAGCAACATTAGATGCTTCCTTATAAATAAGAAACTGTGATTCTGTTTAAACTTTATTCTTAGGAACATAGCAGTTAAGCTTATGGGAGCAAAGGGACCACAATACAACTGCTTCCTGCCTAGGAGCGCTACGACAACTCTAAGATTCTGTGAGAAGTCACCAGCTTTGGACATGTCCCAAAGAAAGCCCCACTTTTTCCAAAACATACGTATTCCCACCATGGAGAGGGCTCTCCCTCCTAACACAAAACAGGAATTCTCATTTTAAAATGACCTTTTATGGTCACAACAGAAATCACTTTCAAGTAGAAGACCTCTTGTTAAATAACGTAAGTTTAACACTGAAACAGAAATAGATGCTGTCACTTCAAGAGTACGGAAGGCAGAAGAGGAAAGAGAAGCAGTTTCCCCAGAAGAGCTAATGAAAGTAGTTGCAAATAATCAGTTCAGCTGTAACACAGCAAACTAAGTACACATGGATCCAGTACTCTATCACAAGCAGCCCTTGCAAGCCTTTTCTACAGCTGCTTACCTTTAATGAATCTTGACTGACTTTTCCATTGCAGCTACACAGGAATTTCAGATGTACAGATTAAGAACTGCCATTTCTAGTAATTTAGTGCCTCATTAACTTGCACTGTGTTAGTACTAGTGCACAATGCTACCCAAGGACTTTTCCATCCTCAAACTTTTGTGAGGCTTTCTTACCCTATCCCAAATTTAACTGAGATCCTTCTGCTTGGTTGACCAGAGAGCTTCTTCTCATAACTCAGCACTTGGTGCACAGAAGATACATCAACCAGCAGAGAATACCCATTTTCAATGTTCAAAAGCAACAGCAGGCTCATCCATGATGAATGCCGGCATCCTCATTTTGCCATGAGCGCCTTAAACGCTGTGGAATGGGCTTATATAGGCCAATGATTTCCCTGTGCATTGCTCTTTTGTACCAGGAGCAAGGCCAGGCCATCCTGAACTTCCACACATGGAAGCCAAGTTACGAATGTGATGCAGAACTTTGCCCTGACCTGCTAGCAAACGAGGTCATAACTAACGCAGGGGGAGACCAATATCACCATCTGGAAAGGTCATCTTCAGACTGCTACAGGTGCAGAGAATCCTGCTACAGAACCAAGAGAGCAATAGGCAGTAGAACAGCCATTTCTGATTTTTAGGCATGCAATTCCCCCTATACCCTCCTGTTCTGGGGAGGCTCAAGTCATCAATTTCAGTGGAATAACCAGTTAAACCTGAAATAGTGGGGGAAAGTTAGCAGGTTATTTTTGACAACACACAGCTAAGAACACAAAAAAAGGGACCCAGGAAAGAAGTATTGCGTCTGCCTTTGCATGAAGACATCCTTCCACTGCACGTAATGCCCTCTAAATCAATTTCTGATCATGATGTGAAAAATCCCATTTTTTGCTGAAGTTTCCCTCTTCACAACAAAGAGGGCAGACATCATTTAACTCTGCTACAGCTACAGCTTCTACCTCCATTCCAACTCTCCTTGTTCTTCCGCAGGCTACCCGTCTGTCTGCCTGTTCCACCATGGGGATCTTCTCCTGTGACTTCACCCCCTCTAACGCTGGGGGATCCTTAAGCAGCACTCCTTTTATCCCCAGCCCTAGGCTAAACGGTAATGACCGCCTTCCTACTCTAAAGGCAATTATGTGGGAGAGCACAATCAATAAACGGGTGACAATGAA
Organism: Pezoporus flaviventris; assembly: GCF_033815535.1. Classification (NCBI taxonomy): domain Eukaryota; kingdom Metazoa; phylum Chordata; class Aves; order Psittaciformes; family Psittacidae; genus Pezoporus; species Pezoporus flaviventris. The sequence goes on along the minus strand of NW_026893213.1, from coordinate 64,827 downwards.
AACCAGCCTGTCTGCAACAGAGGCAGAGACAGGGCATCTTCCACTTGGTGGTGGTGGTGGCTTTTGCCTTTAAGGGTAGGTACATCCACTTCCATGACCTCCTGGACAACAGCAAAGTTAATCCTTGTCTTTTAATAAGCTCCCTGCACTGGACGCTGTGCATTTGATCCCCACTGATACCCATCTCAACATGTTTTAATACCCGTACAGATTTGGCTGCTTCTTCCAAGGCCATTTCCTCACTGCAGCACATGACAGTCATACCAGAGATTAAGAAAAAACCTTGGTGTATTCTTCTAATCAGTTGGCAGCATCTAAGCAGAAATCTCTTCTAATGATGTACTCTAAGCTGATCAAAAAAACAACCAAGCAAGCAGGCAAAGAGAGTTGTTTATATGGAATGAAGATTAAAAATCAATTAGAAATACATGAATCTTCAAGTAGCCTCTCCTACACGGGAGGTAAGTGAGGAAAGTGGAGAAACATGCTCAGCAAATTAAAACAACTCTAAAAAAGAAAAAATAATGATGCTCATATTTCACCACATCCCCAGCTAAGCAGACAGATCAGGTTCAGAGTACTCATACACACATGTATACAGATTCTATGATGCCAATCAGTCTATGTAAAGACAGAGTTTGGGGCTAAACCTGTATTACCAACGTTCCAAATGTCAGCTAAGGGCCTGACTGTGACCCCTCCTCATTCCAAACGTAGCTGCATTTCCATAAAACTGAATGTGCAGCTGTGTATCTCTCAGAAACTTCTGTGGGCAAGAGATGCTAAACCCAGAATCTATTCTACACCTAAAAAGTTCAGTTCTCTGAATCTGTCAGAAGACCCCGAGGTTGGTTTGTTTAACTTCAAGTTCTGCTCTACTCAGAAGTCTAGTATCTATGATGAACAATACAGTTTCATCGTTGAGTTGATTGTATGCCACTGATTCCACCACCACAGCTTAGTTCACAAAGAGTTTTTTAACGAATGATGCGGGGAACAAGGATAGTGTTACATCAGCTCTAAACACTCAACATCGAATGAAAGCTTCGCTTTGTTGCTAAATGTTAGTGCCATGTGACCCTTGTGGATTTTTCTGTATGCAAAAAGGTTGGTGTGGGAATACTGTGAAGAGACTTCTGCCTGCCAGGAAGAACCCCTAAGAGGTGGCTGATGAGCCTCTTCAGTTCTCAGCCCTCCCCATGGCTCCCTCCATACACTCACCAAAGACAAGCAGGTTTTTCTGCAGAACCCAAAAAAAACATTTACTGAATGGGTTTGGTTATTGCAGCATAGAGAACATAGGATATGTTTCAGAAAACTTAGGCCACCCTTAAGTACAGGCATGAGAACCAACAAAGATAGTCCATCCTTCACAGCACAGAGACTGCTCTTACTTCATTCATCTAGGGTAAACTGGAAGAAGTAACATGAGGATACACTGGACTACATTCTGCAGTGAAAACAGAGACATAAATAAACAAAAACTATAGAAAATACAGCTTGCCTCGAAGTTAACAAGACAAAACATTACTACAGCTACATTGAGAATGCATACCTATACCTTTGCACAAATGAAACAATTTGTACATTGCCTGCAGAATACTTTGTTACCCCGTAAGATGGCATGCCAGGACTGGTATGGTGAACCAAACAGGGACTGTACAGACAGGAAGCCAAAGCAGGATAAGCAGGACCCAGTAAGCAGCTCAACAGAGGAAGCTTTGAGAGTCGAGAAAGGCAACTAGTAGACTGAGAGACAGACAAGTGCATAAAACCAGAACAGAAACAGCCTGAGACAGGCACAGGCCAGACGAACCTGTGACCGCTAAAGTACTTTCTACTCTAGCATCGTGTTTGTGTTGCTGTTGGGAGTCTGGGTTTGTGCAGTTTTTTTCCCCTTTCTTTTTAGTTTGGTTGTATTTTTCAAGTACTCCACAGGAGACCCAAAACTTTCACTTGCATAAGTGAGACTCACCACAACTGCAGGCAATGGCAGCTCTGCTTGAGGAACAGCAGAGATTTTATATTATAAAGTTACAAGAAAGATTTGGAAGAAGAGTAGACGACATAAAAGAGTAAATCAGCTTTTGTTCTGTATCTGTTAAAAGAAGATTTATGATACGTTACAGACTACCACAGCTTCTGTGCTGCCTAACGTCTTTACAACTTCAGTAGATTTAACACAGGCTTGCTTAGCAGTAGTGAAAATGAGGCAAACAGCCCTGAAGGCAGGTTTAAGTTTCATACCAAGCAAGAAGGGAAGACCCTACTTGAGCATACATAACAGACAAAAAGCAGCAACTATTCAAAGAACCACAGAATCATTTAGGTTGGGAAACACCTTTAAAATCATTGAGTCCAACCATAAACCTTCTCTGCCAAGTTCCACTACACCATGAAGATACTTGTTGCATAACTGCATGTCAAAAAAGTCAAAAAGCAAGAAAAAGACTGTAGTTCAAGGAATCTTAGAACAGTTAGATGATGCTCAGCAAAAGACTATAGTCTTGATGCAGACACCATCAAACATTTTACAAAGTTGTCAGCCTGATTACTCCTATTTTTGCCAATGCAAAATTGAGTTTGCAAGTAGTTGTAAGAAGAACATAACTTCCCAGGCTCCCCTGCCAGCCAGCAACAGTACATAGTCAAACTGATCTCATACAGCGCTCGGTTCGCTAGGTAACACACACTAAAACAATGTCTTTATTTCATGTCTTCAAGTATATCTCAGAATAATGTGGTTAAACACAGCACTCTGTTCAAATCAACAATGTACCTAAAATATGTAAAGACTACAGCCTGTAGACTGTCCTGTAGACATTAAGGTATCCTGAACAGGCTCTCCAGCAGTACCCAGAACACTATTTTTCACACATCTCTCAAATGAAGGTGTGAAGACACTTGGCATGCTTCCTGACTTTGTACTGGTGCTTTCATTTCAGCAGCACGTCTAAGGAGAGGTCAGTGGAAACAACTAGAGAGTACTACTATTCCCTCCCTCTTATCTGCCACATTATATTCAGAGCATTTGTAGATGGTAAAGCAGTAAAGGACTGGAAGCAAGTCTTCCCGCCAGTGCTCCTGTTATTATCAATGCTGGCAGAATTATATTGCTGCTACAGCAACAGTGGCAGGTTTTCAAAGAAACTGCAGTGTATACAAGGATGTTTTACACAGCCAAACAGAAAATCTTCCTTCCAGTTCCCTCTGGCTTCAGACAAAAGCAGCAAACCCTAAATCAACACAACTCATAAGCACATAGGGAAAGGCAGATGCCATGGTTCTGACCACATTAGAAAACTTAATGATTAAAAAGTTTATGGCATTGCAGCTCCACTTTGAAGGATCAGCAGAGGATCCAAGCACTCTGTGTTGATGATCTAGAACCAGACGCTGTAAAATCCAAATCTTGCCTGCAAATGTTGCTACTGAAATGCACATTATAGTGTGTTAGCAAAGAGAGAGAAGAGCTTGCTGGAAGACAGACCTTCTATTTTAAGAAAGATGATCAGTAATTATTATTAACCAAAGTCATTAAACTTTTATCACAGCTGTAATATCATTATTTTTTTGTACTTAAAAATGAAACCTAAATGTTGTTTCTTGCCTTTTTTTTTTAAAGCACGAGTAGCAAAAATTGCTAGTATTAAAAAGGTAATTTTGCAAGCAATTCACAACTGAACAAAACCAGCTACTGTGGTATTCCACTAACCTTCAGAAAAGCTGTTAATCTCAATATTCAGGATTCTGAACAGCAGGACAGGGTTGAGAAATTAACCCTTTTAAAGTTGAATTTCCACAACTGACAAAGGCATGTGTTAGCTGAATTCTATTTACGGCATCCATCCAAATATCAAATAAAGCTTTCCTGGCTGTGTTTCAGTCATCCCCATTCACAGCTCAAAGAGTACTTTTCTAAATGTAGACAGGCAGTATAAATCCTGTGTCTTGTTTGCATGCAATTTTACACACCTCCAAAAGATAGAACATCATTATCTAGTAATTGCCACTTCAAGAAACGGATTGGTAATGACATATTGAAAAGTACATGCATGCACAACAGGGTACCGCTCTGATGAAGTTAACTCTTCAGCAACATTTCTGGAAGGCTTTAATCACATATAAGGAGTAGCATTTAAAGACAAGAGTTCTCTCAAACAACCCAAAATGGTAGCGGAAATAAAAATATGGGGGGGGGGGGGGGGAAATCAATCCGTTCACAACGCTGTAAGAATTAAAAACAGTAAATCTGATGTTGCCATGTTTTAATCTGATAGCATGCAGGAAACTGAGCTAAGCTTATGTTTGGAAAGAATCCAAATATGACAGGTATAAAAATTCAATTAAGGAATTCAAATCACCTCATTTTCCCATGCAACACTCTTGGATACAGTTGTCGTAACAATGGCATTTAGTTATTTATGATTCTATACTACAATGGGTTTTAAGGAGAGTTGGTTTTCTTCCCAACTTCACATTCTACCACCTCAAAGACTTAATTTCTCAAATGTTCAAAGAAATCCAAATACAGTATGACCAAAGAGTATCATTATTAGCTATTTATCAACCATGTTAAAACATCAGGATTGTTTTCAGAACCAAAGTTCACCAGAAACACAGTTATGCTCATTCCTTAGGTGCAAGCACCATTCAAGTTTGGAGGCACAGAGGAGTCCACCCAACCCTCAGTTTACTAATGCCTTGAAATGGAACCGTAGCACCTTGGCTTGGTAAAAGCTTACTTTGAACAAGCTGTCCGTAACACTGCTATTCTGCTACAATAGCTGCTGTAGTGCTAAATGTGACAGAAAGCTGAGCAGGTAATCTGGGACTTGTGTGCCATGCTCTGAGATGCCTTGTGACTGCACGAAAAGCATGTGAAACATGCAGGCTGTCTCTCATTACTACGAGCCCCATGTTCTTCCCAACAAGCAGTGCTCCTGATACGCACCAAGGCTCCCTTAGGCTGCAGATAAAGAGGGATGCAACTGATGAGGTGCATGCTGTTTAACATCCTTGTCGGAGACATGGACAGTGGCGTCGAGCATGCCCAGCATATTTACTGATGACACCATACAGAGCTGTATGGTGCAGTCAAAACACTGGAGGGAAGGGGTAAGATCCAGAGGGATCTGGACAGGCTGGAGAGGTGGGACCACGTGAACCTCATGGAGTTAAACAAGGCCAAGTGCAAGGTCCTGCACTTGAGTCAGGGCAATCCCAAGCACAACTACAGGCTAGGTGGAGAATGGACTGACAGCAGCCCTACTGTAGGTTAACTCCCCAGTTTACAGGTTTCCATAAATAGATATACCCTCTACAAATCTAACAGCTTCTTGAACCATTTATCCTTTTACCACTCAAAGCATTTTTCAACTGTTTCCACAACTAAGTGGTGTACAGAAGAGAAGGGGAAAAAAAGCAATCTGTCCTGGGTTCAGCTCTAACAGTTGTTTTTCTGCTTCTTAATAGCTGGTGCAGTTCTGGGTTTTCTACTTTAGCCTGAGAATAATGCTGATAACACACCAATGTCTTATTTGTTGCTCAGTAATGCTTACTCCAATCAAGGACTTTTCAGTCTCATGCTCTGCCATGAGGAGTGGCACACAAAGCCAGGAGGAAGCAGAGACAGGACCCCTGACCCAAACTAGCCAAAGGGGTATTCCATACCACAGCACATCATCCCCAGTGCAGAAACCGGGGGGAGTTACCCGAAAGGCCCAGATCACTGCTCAGGTTGGACTAGGTATTGGTTCACGGGTGGTGAGCAGCTGTATTGTTCATCACTTGTGTTTATTGTTTTCTTTTCCCGTTTTCATTTTATATTCTCTCCCCTTGTTATTTCCCTTATCATTATCATTAGTGGTGGTAGCAGTAGTGGTTTGTGTTATACCTTAGATACTGGACTGCTCTTATCTCAATTTGTGGGATTTACATTCTTTCGATTCTCCTCCCCATCCCTCTGGGGGCAGGAGGGGAAGAAGGCAGGGAGTGAGAGAGCAGCTGCGCAGGTCTGAGTTACCGGCTGGGCTTGAACCACAACATCATCTTTTGTTTTAAATTGCTGCTTAGACTTTGCATTGGGCACATATTATCTCTGAAGCCATGAAAAATAATAAACAAGCACAGCCTATTTATCTGTGCTATACCATTCCTGGCTTTCATACTCCTCTCCCCCTCATTTAAATCTTCTTCAGTTTGGTATCTCCAGTTAAATCATGCAAGACCTTGTCTATGTTAAACCTTGACACCAAGTCAAGGAAAGACAACATAACAGAAGGCAAGTCCTCTGAGGGTTAGAGTTCATGGGGATAAATAGCAAGCGTGCAGATGATTACATCTGGATGAACACAGCCTACCTCCTACAGAGGATTCCAGCATTCCCTGAGACTATCCCACCCTGCTCCCCAAGAAACTGAGCTATTATAGGCTGCTATGACCAGCTTCTCAGAAGTCATATGCTGTTAAACTTGAAAGATCTCTTCAGCCTGATTGTCTTCCCTTACTGTCCTTCTCAGGGAGGGAAAAAATTGTACTCAGAGTTTCTTCAACAAGAAAACTAGTAACCCACTATATAAAGTGTTTGTTGCAAACACCCAGGGTACTTCAGCTGTCTTTCCTCTATATCTAAAAGCTGAATGAAGTGTAAATAAAGCCTGTAAACTCCCCAGATCAGGTGCAGAATGGTAGTAATCCTCCTAAATGAATTCTTTTGCTATTGTATTAATGTATTGAAATACCTGCACAGCAAGGGGTACTCTAAACAATATAATCCCTTCCTTGCTGCCACACCTCCAAAAGAACCGTTCCTACTTAAGTGGCAGCAAATAACTAAATTATGGAAGCTTAAACTGAATCTTTTCAGACAACAAAATAAGAAAACTTTTTTTTTTTCCTTCCCAGTTGATTAAAAAGCAAATCCATTCCAGGGGTGGTTCAAGTTTCAAGCCAAGAAAAATGGCCCTGTCCAGAACTCAGATGCCCTAAAAGAAAAGCAAAGTAAGATCTACTCCCAAATGATATCTGCACACAGGCTAAGGAAAGGCACTGATCACACTGAAATATACTCACAGACGAGATGGTGGAAGTTCTTCATCACTTATCACTATCTATTATGGGTTCAAACTTAAACAGGGGAGGTTTAGGTTGAATGAGGGTGGTGTGGCATTCATCTTCACTGTGAGGGTGCTGAGGCACTGGCACAGGTTGTCCAGAGAAGCTGTGGCTGCCCCATCCACAGTGTTCAAGGCCAAGTTGGACTGAGCCTTGGGAGACATGGTCTAGCGTGAAGCGTCCCTGCCCATGGTAGGGGGGTTGGAACTAGATGATCTTAAGATCCTTTCCAACCTTAACTATTCTATGACTCTTAACAAACGCAGCAGAGAGGAGTTTAAAACAGTTAGAACCTGCTAAGTATGCCTGGAGCGCCAGGCATAGTTAGACATGTATCACATACACACAAAGGAACCTCACTGCAAAGGCAGATGTACTGACTGAACTGTGAAACACATGTTAATAGTGGTACTCAACGTTACTTAAACATGTAGGTGTGCAGTCCTGCTCAACAAGAACTCCACTACCGCCTCCAGCTCAGGAGGAGCCACTGCTGCCATCAACACTCTCCCAGGAGAAGCACACAGGGAAGCAGAATGTAGTTTTAGCAGAGGCAGATTGGAACTTACAACTCACATCTTCCTGCCCCACTTCACAAAGACGTTTGCATGACCACTACCAGTTAACAGTCCCATTAGAAGGTCATGTTCCCTCAGCAGAAGACAACAGAAACTGTCACAGTTAATAGAAGCTACTGAACTCTGCAGCTATCAAAACTTAGATTCTTCTGCTGAGTGAATACATACAAAAAAACACAGGCCTCTAGACAATGAGAGGCTGAAACAACTGGCTTGTAATGTCAAAGTTTCTGAACAGGAATGGAACTCCAATACTTGAAAACATTTATTACTGTCTTTATCTTTCCTATATGCTTCACCTTGTCTGGACGTTAACAGGGACTGCTGTCCAGCTTCCCTTTGTTTGCCAAACAATCTGAACTTCACAGCAACTCAAATCTGCTTTCAGCATCAAAACTTTGCATTACTTTGGCATACTGCATTAGTTTTATAAACTTTGTCAGGTTACCCTTCCAACTACTGGAGGGACAAGTAATTGAGGGAACTGGAGAACAATTCTTCAGAGTTTATTTATATAAACAGTGAAAACATTCCTCTTAGTTCAGTTGATGATATTCACTATACAAATCACTCAGAACTACACAAGTTAATAACATAATGCAACTGATTCTGAGCATTTCCATCCAACACTGCTAAAGCACTGCACACTTTCACAAATCGCAAATACTTAAGATTTTCTTATGTGCCCATCAGAATCTGCTCTTACACCAGAGTTTAAAGTTAGATCCAAGAGTTCATTTCAGTCAGTTCCTAAAATAATTGCTGTACTTGCAGACGAGAAAGCCAAAACTTGTCCGAATATTCAACCTCATCAGTTCGCTCTTTACATAAACCCAGAGAAGATAACAAACGTGATAAACTGCAGAGACATGATCACATGCCTTACTTCACCTGCACTTTGGACACTCATCAATTCCCTCTAGGGTTTACCAGCATTATCTACACTTCAAAATGAGTTCAGGCCACTGCCTTTTTTGCATAAAAGAACGCATTACTTCTCTTTTGTTTTCTCCAACTCAAAAGAAATATACTTCCACATAAAACTAAATAGTATGCATACCAGTGCAAAAATCAGGAAAAAAAAAAAAATCCAAGCCTCAAACTAACTACAATTTTTAGTCAACAGACCCCAAAAGGTAACTATGCTGTCAAAAACTTAGAAATAAAAATCAGATGCGTTATAAAAATAGAAAAATCCTAACCTACAATCTGGAAAACATGAGATAAAAAAATTATACCTCTTGACTACTGAACAGCAGTTCCCTATGGATTCCCCTTATGAGCAGTTACAGCGGATTTCAAACATGATGAAGCACAATCCTGAATTAACTGAAGCACAAGCACTCTTGACTTACATATTTTTACATTCTAAAGATTCTCAGATCTCTGCTAAGCGTCAAAAGTGCAAAAAGAACTTTCCAGAACAAAATAAAATGCAAGGTGTGATGCCGCTGATTGATATAATATAAGGGATGCTGAGTGGCATAACCTGGCAGCAAAGAATGTGATGAGCCGAAAATAGACTAAAATGGATGGGAACTATTGCAAAATCACGTCTTCCTCTAAAGCACATCCACGATCAGAAATATCTGCACTGTAACTTAAATCAGTTTTCTAGCCTCTGGGTCCCTGAGAACTCTCCAAGATTGCTGAAATAAAAGACAACATAATAAAACATACCCGTTTAACTCTGCAAGTAGAAGTCTGGACCAAACACCTCTGGTTGCAGGGAACCACACATTCACGGCCCACAGGCTTCAAAAGCAGCAGCCAGGCTGACAAAGCACCAGAGCCCATTTTCTTGTGAAACCACCGCTGCAAACACACTACTCTGACAAGTGGCCATGCTGACACTGAGGTCTCACTAAACCAAGTCAAATTCCAGCTCCCCACTGCAATATTCAGATCTTTCCATGGGATTGAAATATATTTTCTCCACTCATGGTTTCTTTGAATATCTAAACTTAAATGGGACAAGAGTGTTGGGCAATATATGGAGATTCTCCAAAAGGAAAATAAAACATCTTTACTTCCACAGATGTTAAGTATCCAAAATGAGTAAAACCGACAATGAAAAAACCCAACTAGTCTTAGAACTAAAGAAAAAGCTTACTTAACTCCTCTTAATCCCTTTACTCCTTGACCCACACCACACATTTACACTACATATATTCTCGAAGCAAGCACCGGAGAGCCTATGGCAGGAACAGTCTTGCACTGTTCCGTTCACACCTGTAGCAGGGGAGGTGCTGCTATACCCTGCCCAGTTTCTCAAGCTCCAGACATGGATTCCCTCATCTATCCCCCAGAAAAACAGCCCAGGCAGAAAGCTTGGCTTTCACGGTGTAAGCACAAGAGCACAGGCGCAGCAAATGCAACAGAAGGCACAACATGAGGAGCATTTCATTCCATTGCAAAGCCAGTTTTTCAGTTCTACCTTATCTCCTACCTCCTCCACCATTTAATCCCAGTCCTCAAAACCTCCTTTTCTTGTCCTCACACCATCACTTGTGCAGCAGCACACTTAGGATTTTTTAACATTGTTCTCCCTGGATCTTATCAAGAAGTACAGGATACTCATTCTAGATTGGTTTCCCAATCCCATTCATCTTGCCACCACAAAAAGCAATTGTTTTGGCACAATGCAGAGAACAGCACATGGGTGAGAACAGATGGGAGGGTAAGTGGTCTGTTAAAACAGCTCTGTCACCAGAATATTCAAATTACAGTGTGGAAAGCTGTGAATTCAAAATCCTTCTCCTTATCCCAGCACCACACATACTCATCTTGAAGCAATATTTTCCAGACTTTTGTTTTTATAGCTAATAAACTAGTAAGATTCAAAGTAGAAATAGACATTTACAGGGCTGACACAGAATTTAACTGGTTCCTTCACTTAAAACAGAAGGTGCTGGGGTCAGCTGGCAGAGCTGCAGCAGCCGGGTGCATGCAGTCCATCACTCAGCACTCCTTGTCCAGCACGGCACCTTCTGCAAGCTAGAAAGCAGCTAAGTATTATTACAAGAAGAAGCTAAGTATTATTTCTATTCCTAAAATCTGCTAGTACTAGCTAAAGTTCAAAACTAAAAGCAGGCTCTTCCTGTTTTTATAAAGCATCTGCTCCATCCCTTTTTGATAATTCAATTACCAGAGTTATCCTCTGGATCATGGAAAGAAAAAAGTTCTGGTAGGAAAAAGAAAAAAAATTCACCCAAAACCACGTGCTGTACCAACAATTCTCAGTAAATACAAGTAGATTACTGTCATGTAACATTTAATCATGGAAGAAAATTGAGTTCTAACTATATGACATATTTAGGACAAAAGAGTTATTTAGGAGACTACAAACATTTTTCTTGATGCTTCCAAGTTCCAGAAAGTCTCACAGTTTTACAGTTACTCGGCTGGGTAAAAAGAAATCAGAGGGAGGAGACGACAAACAAAAAGTTCTGGATGAACTTGCTGCAGTTCAAAAATGCAACTGTATTAACAAACACACACTTTATTTGTTTAAAATGAATATATTTGCTAAATTAATCCCATATTTAATCAATTTGGCTTTAGTACCTGACACCTGATGAACTCCTTTAACCACAGTTTCTCAGCTCTGCCTGTTGACAATGAATAGCTAACTGCTGTATCTGAATGGTGCATATGATATTCAACCGCAAAAAACTAGCCTCAAGGTTTTATGGTTTATGCTCCAGTGATTTTTTTACTACATTACTAATTTGTATGCACATTTGTTTTTTTTTATTTCAAATAGGACAGTATGTTATGTAAAGATGGGAATTAAACCCATTACATTCTAAAGATTTTCAGCATTCAAAAATGCATATATTTTTGTAGATGTCTACTTTCTTGTTAGGAGATACCATACTTCTGCAATGGTTACAAAGGATATACTTCCAAAAAAAACCCAACTGATTAAACATCACAAGACAGGTTTTAGTCCTTAGCACAACTCAGTTTTTCAGGAGCTGTGGGGACAAGCTTCAGCAACAGGCCTTGGAATCAAGACTTCATATTTCTTTTTATTTCTAGCAGCTATAATCAGTCATATTCCAGAAGCCTGCAACTTTAAGTATGGTTTCACTATCATTTTAAGCCAATATAAGCTGGCACTGCTGCTGAAAGAAGCTGTCCCACCCTTCCCCACTGCTAGTTTCCACATGTCCTTTTCTTGAGTCAGCACAAGCCATTCACAAAGACCCACAGCAAACATGACAAAGATACTCACCTAGTTAAAAACCAACATTTCTCTTCCCTTTTTCCTTTTTGTTGTTGTTGAGAAGGAATAGGGGGAAGAGTAGATTTCATTTTAGTATGACCAGTTCCCCAACCCAGCTCTCCACATTGTCACAAGAGTTCACATGCACAGAGCAGTAAGGAACAGACAGGGGACAAGACTGCTTGAACTCAGCAAGTGGGAATTCATACTGGCTGGAACTGCTCATGAAAACACACTAGAAGAGTGAAAACTGGAAGTATTCAAATAGTCAAAGAAAAATATTCCCTTTCCTAAGCCATGCATAAATGAAAAGAAATAACTGAGATTTTAAACTAATGACTCTCCCTTTGCTTGTACTGCCATGTCGCCTTAGGTTTGTGTGCTTTTAGTCTTGCTTAATATTTTTTGAGGAATATGAAAACAAAAATCTTAACTGAGATGGCCACACAAGCCAAAACTTTAACACGCAGCATGACTGATGACACAACCCAATCTCTCCAGAGAAGGGGACAAACTGTACCATTAAAAACTGCACTAGCAGAAGCTGCATGTTGATTCTCTGGGGTTTCAAATAGAACTTCACTTTTAATAATAGGCAAGTGTGTTTTAATCAACACTCTAAAACTCTTCCACTTTAACTGAGGTTTGAATGTTAGAAAACCCCGTTACTCCCGGGACCACCCCAATCTCTTGCTTTCATCATCTCTGCATTTCCAGAACACCACAGGGATCGCCACGGACAAACATACAAGACGGGCATCACTAAACCGCAACCATCCCAACTCACACACAGGAATGCAATTCAGAGGAGAAGTTACTGGCCCCAATTCAATCTGCAAGATGGATTCCAAACTGCAGGGTAGCTGCATTTCTAAAAGGAGAGCAGTTATGAGAAGCTACATGCTCCTAACACACCCTCATCACAAATGCATATTTGTGGCTTTCTCACTGTGTTCAGGCCTTTCCCTTTATCGCATCAGCTGTACTCATACTCTGATCCAGAAATTTGTCCATGGGGTAAGTTTATCTGTATATAGAGGGGAAAAAAACCAAAAGCACACTGAAGTGTGTTCTGATTAACTAGATAACACTAACCACCTTTTCTAAATCCAGCTAGAAATCATACTAATATACATCTCAATAAAGAGACGATCGCTTTGTTATTCACTCTGGAAAAGTGTATTCATTGGCTCTAAATTTTAATTAAACTGCATTTCAACTTAACATCTCCTTGATCTTTTATTATGACAAAACATGACAAGCCAACTTTGCTGTAATCTCTTTATAACCACTCACTGCTCCAGACACCTCTGTCATGTGCCATCTTGCTGGATCCAACAGCTCATTATGGCCTCTCCTAAACATCGCTCAAGAAAACGATAGAGATGGACCAAACATCCCTCTCTAGATCTTTTCTAGCTCTGAACTTGCATCAACACCACCAGAATTAAAAATACACTCTTGATTAATCAGTCTGAGTGTCTGTTTCAGGTAGGAAAAGGATCTCAGCCATTCCATTAAATATAAAAAAAGTTGGAAAATCATAGTAAGATCAAATTGTTCCAAAGTTCTGCCCAGTTAAGCACAAGTCCTTAAAGAAGTTTAGTAACTCACATAGAACATTTTTATTTAAAATTTTTACAAATTCACACTGCACATTTCTCAAATATCCAGTACAATAAATGGTCACTTTGATGGGGATTTATCACCTCGGTGTTTTTAATCAAGCTGCCCTGCTTCAAAATACTCTTTTCCTTTCTGCCACCCTCACTAGGACTGAAATCAACTGGCATACGCACGGGTTAGGGAACAGGAGAGCTTCAAGCCCCTGCAGGAACATCTTAAAATTTCTACGCTATTACAAATTGGCGCTAACTTTTAAGATCTCTAAACAGCACGACAATAACCTAGAGCACTTTAAGAGCTTTAAAGGTATGCTCTGATTTAGTTAAAGTCCTTTTATTTCTTATAGCTTCACCACTAACAACACACAACTCTGAGTTATGAGCACACTGCAGTTAGCTCCAGAAATTCTTCAGAAGTTTAATCTTTCCCGTAAGAATACAGAACTCCGCTGAGGTACCTTCCGGCTAATAAAAGACTGACAATTTCTTCTGTCATGCCCCGCAGAGCTGCTCCCCACCACCTGTGTTGTGGGCGGACGTGCTCAACAAACTACTTGTAGTGACTTAAGTCTCAAATAAGCAATGGCGAGGTTAAGAACTTGCGTGGCATGTAGCACTTCTCTGAACACACACACCCTCGGAGAGTGTGCGCTTCTCAGAACAGAAATCCTATGAAAACTGGCGTTCTCTTCGTTTAATATTCCCCACGTTCTCCCTTAGGCTCCACTTCCTACGCCCCAGCGATGCCGTTTTACACTTGCTCCAAGAGTTAACAGCCAGGGATGCTCCAAGCCCCTGGTATCGGTACACACCACCGGAACGGAAACCAGCCCTCTACTTTCGGGGCCCCCTGCCCAGTTTCTAACCCAAATCAGAGCCTTCAGGGTCGCTCCGAGGCCGAAGCCCCCTCCCGAGAAATTCGGGAAGCCTGCAGACGCCCGCACCCCGTTACTCTGCCCTCGCAGCTCCAGGCCGAAGGCGCTGCCTCCCCACCAGCCCCCATCGGGGCAGCGTCGGTCTCCAGCCGCATCCCTGCGGATGCGCCGCCAAACGGCGAGGTCAAGCGAGTGGCAGCGGGGCCGCGGCCGCCCTCCCGGCCGGCACCGGCGGCGAGGCAGGGAGCGGGGAGAGAGGAAGTGGGGTGGGGGAGCCCCCCGCCGTGGCGCCGCTCCCGCGGGGGCCGCCGCAGGGCCCCGAGCGCAGGAACCTGTCGGGACACATTCTTGAGGCCGTCGCGGCCGGGCCAGGAATGCGGCCGGGGGAGCCGGACTCGGCCCCGGCGCGGGTGCCAGGGCCCCTCGGCCGAGCATCCCGGTGCGGCCCGCACGCCGGCGGGGGAGGAGGGGGGGGGGGGGGGGAAGAGGTCGGGGCGGGCGAAGCTCCCCGACGGCGCCAGAAGGGCGGGAGGGGGGGGCCGCCCGACGCGCGGGCCCGGAGGCAGGGCCGGCCGTTAACAGCACTTAACGGCGCGGGCACGGTGCTCCCCCTCCGCAGCCCCACCTCCCGGCCCGGTGCCACACTCACCCTTGGAGTAGAGGGACTTGGGGGACTCGAGGTCGAGGTCGGCGCTGAGCAGAGAGATGAAGTCCGAGGGCATCGCAGCTCCGCGGCCCGGCAGGGGCGAGGGGGGCGGCGGGAGGAGGGGGCCGGGCCGGGAGGGGGGCGCTGCTGCCTCCGCCGCCCCGGGGTAGGGAGGGGAGACACCGGCAGGCGAGAGCGCGGCTCTCCTCACGTCGGGGCCGCGAATGGGGCCGGGTCGGGCCAGGCCGGGGGCTCCGCTCGCTGTCGGGACCGGGCACCGCCACCCCTGACAGTAACCGGCTGCTCCCAACGGAACGAGCCCGACTGCCTCCTCAGGTGCCACTCTGCGCCTGCGCGGCCGCCGGGGGTTGAGGCGCGCACACGGAACACCAGCGCTGCCCTTCCGCGCATGCGTCCCGGCGGGCGGTGGTACGGAGATAGAACAGCCCACCGGGCTGGCCCTACGCGCCTGCGCAGAAGAGCCCGTTGCCGCGCTCTCCCCCGTCGCCGGCAGCGTCGCAGTGCGCATGCGGGAAGGGGTGGCGGAGGGCGGGGGAGCTGCCGGGCGGAAGAGCCGCCGCGGTGGCGGCGGGGGGCGTGGAAGCGTCTAGAATGGAGCGGGGGCCGGCCCCGGTCCCTGAGGGAGAGCGCGGTGCTGGGTGGGGTGGTGTTGGTCATAAGGGTGGGGATGAGGATGGGAGCTAGAGCTCTGCGTTGTGGCAGGTAAAGGAGCATGGGTTTGAAAGCAAACAGAATGGGAATCGTAGGAACACGGCATCCCGGACCTTAAAGCTCATCCAGTCCCAACCCCTGCCACGGGCAGGGACCCCTTCCACTAGAGCAGCTTGCTCCAAGCCCCTGTGTCCAGCCTGGCCTTGAACACTGCCAGGGATGGGGCAGCCACAGCTTCTCTGGGCACCCTGTGCCAGCGCCTCAGCACCCTCACAGGGAAGAGCTTCTCCCTAAGAGCTCATCTCAGTCTCCCCTCTGGCAGGTTAAAGCCATTCCCCTTGGCCTGTCCCTACAGGCCCTTGGCCAAACCCCCTTTCCAGGTTTCTTGTAGCCTCTTCAGGCACTGGAGCTGCTCTAAGGTCTCCCCAGAGCCTTGCCTTCTCCAGTGGAGTGGGCAGACGGCATCGTGTGAGGACATTGTTCATTTGCTTCAAGCCAGGCCCAAGTATCCTCCCAAATTAAAATCTTCCTGAGGGTTTTCCTGTAATCACTCTGTTACCAGCTTACAGGCAACATTTCCCTGTGGCTGGCTGTTTCCTGAAGCTATGGCAATGGCACAGAGGGGCTGCTGACTCTCAGAGGTTGATGTCCCACTGCCAGGTTCTGCATGGCAGTTCTTAACTTCGGCAAAAAATTCCCTTACTGAAAGATGAGTGTGCAGATAGCAGGGTTTTGGCGGGCTGATTCTGGAAATGTTACCAGAGCAAAACTATCCTTTTGTTAATGGAGGAAAGGGAAGCAATGTGAGAGGCAGATACGGAATCCCACTTGAAGGCATTTCGTGCACAGTTTCATGGTAGCTGATAAGAAGAAGCTGTATGTGATACAAGCTGTCCGTGAGGGTGAAGACGTGATATGTGCCATGTCCAAAAGCAGTTGAGACCCTGAGAACAAGGCCATGGGAAGCTGGGGTGGGCAGCACTCTGTAAAGGAGGAGGGACAGCTGACGTGGGTATGATAGGGGTCCTTAGCAGAGGATGGGGGGTGCAGTAAGTGTTGTGTATCACCCACAGCACTCACAGGCTGCATTTAGCTGTTACCACTTCATTGCTGTCCTGAAAAGATACTGGTTCATTCCTGTGCAAGACAAATAGGAAATAGCCAGGAACTGCAGGCTGCAGGATCACCACTGCCTGATGAAGCTGTCTAAAGCTAAGGGGGGGGGGGGGGGGGGTGTGTTACTGAGGATAGTTTGCAATGGGGTCATTTTTGCAGCTGGAGTCCATCCTGCTCAGCGCGAGTGCCAGCACAGGGCAGGTTGTGCAGCAGAGAGGTGAGACTTACTCAGAGCAGCATAGCCCAGTTCAACTCAGCTCAGTTTAACTCAGCTCAACGTAGCTCAGCGTGACTGCAGGGCCACAGCCAACCTCAACTGTTAGGCTGCCTAAGAATATGAAAACCAACAACGCAGTTTCCCAAATGGAGCAATACTGAGTGACTGAAATCAGGTAAAACACCAGCTATAAATCCAATAAATAATTTCAAAGCCTAAATTTAAAGGCTGAACAGCACAGGGGCCTTGTAGAGCTATCAGAGTGTGCAGGAGGAAAGAGGAGGGCAGAATACACATGGCACTGCGCAGACTGGCTGGTTCAGATTATATGATTGTGAAATTAAAAGGATTTGCTGATAAATTTACTGAACAATTGTAAATTATTTTTTATGATGGGAACTTCAGAGAGAGGCAAAAAAAAGGTTGTGGAGTGGTCATATTCAGAAGAGCTGAAGGGAAAGATCCCTCCTTTGAAATCATGTACCTGCCAGCTCTGGAAGGGCTGGTGAACTCCTCTGTTCCAGGTGAGGGTTGCCCTACCCCGCGAGGGAAGAGTGCCTTGAGAAGAGAGTGAGCTACTCCTACTCTGGCAGTACAAAATCAAACCATTTGGGAAGCATCCAGGATAAAAAATGTCAGACTGTGCTATGATCACCTCCTGTCTAAGTAATGATGGAAAAAAAGCTTTCTGAGAAGGTGCTACTAACAGATGGTTTGTGGCAGAGAAGAAAAACACAACTTAGTTCTGAGAGAGGAATGATGAGAGACAGAGCAGTCTGGGATGGAGCAGGTAGCTCCCCTGCCTTTGTGGAGCAGAGGAATTCATTGCCAGCCAGCCAGACTGGACAGTGCCAAAATCCCAGACGTACTGGCACTGCAGCAGCTACATGACTGAAGGACTTCCACTGCAGCAGGGGACAGGTCACCCCACAGCTGGTGACTGGTTTGCCAGGACAGGTGCAGGTGGCACGAGAACATTCTCTTCCTGCTCAAGGCACAAGCTAAGCGCCTCTGTCCAACCAATGCAGACTGTGTTTGTGTCCAGAGCACAGTGTCCTGCAGCCAACCAGGCGTTGTCCTGGGCTTCCATGTCTGATCAGGACACTGAGTGCTGGGAATGCTACTCTTAGGCAGAACTCCCTCCCCAGTGTACCCAGGACTGACCGCACATCTGAAATGGGAGGAGAGGCATGAAGAAGGGGAGGCAATGGGCAAAGGCCAAATTTGAAGAAACAGATAATCTGCTCTTTGGGAGGAGAATGCAGTCCTGTGTAATTAGAATTCTAATGACTAAATAAAATCAGTCCAGGGTGCAGCATGGAGCAGTACTTAGCAATGGGACTCGGGGAAATAACTGCAGCCAGACAGGTCAGCAAAACACAAGTACAAGGTTTACTGGAATCCAGTTGAAGCCATAAACTCCTCCCATGGACCGCAGCAGGTAAAAAATCCATGTGGAGCCAACAACAGAGGAGCTGTCAGGGAAGGCAGGACTGCACCTTCTTATCTAACAGTTTTGAAATCCAGCTTGAGTTACAAGATACATTGAAAGGGGCAGACAGGTAAAAAGAGGAGGCACAATAGGGTGAACAGAAAGACCTCACGAGCCAGAGCCCGGGAGTGTGTTCAGGACATTGCACATACCCAGCGTTGACAAACTGAGCCAGGACACGGATTTACCCAAGGCAATAGAAAATGTTTCATTAAGCAGAGCTGCTGAATCACCCGTCTAGCCCATGGAGTGACCCATTCCCGCGCCTTAGACAAATGTTAAGACAGATGCTTATCCTGAATGGTGTATGATGGAAATACATGAAAAACAAAATTCCAGTTAGCCTGGATACACCAGTGAAGGGTCTCACCAATGCAGGAGGCAGCAGCCCAAGCCCATGGCAGAGGATCCTGTGTCACAGAGGGAGGGCACCAATTGTGCTGTTCAGGGGATGCCATGAAGTAGTACATTAATTGAGCCTTGTCTCTCACTGCTGGTAGACAGCAGCAGCGAGGACTTACAGGATTGGTTTTACTTATGTTTTTACTTTTTGTGGACGTGCACTTTCACTGAATCAGAGGGGAGCTTCTGGGCTGCTTGCAGAAGCCCAGCACCACTCACTGATGTCTGATACCCTTCAGTGGAGGTCTGGTACTAATTACCCAGGAAAGAAAAGCTGCTTATGCTTCCCAAGGCAGAGAAAATGTTCATGTGAACAGGCTGAACTGATAAAGCAAGGGAAGAGAGAGGGTTACCTTCACTAATGACTCTCAGTCAGGAACTTAGCCTCCAACTTCCCTTGACTTGCCCAAGATCAGGGTGAGGTTTAAGCTACAAAAGCAACTACAATGTTCAACTAAATCTTTCTCTTGGATGTTCTCACCAGCCCCTGGTCACACACTTCATACCTCACTGTAATGATGTGCTGTGTTAACAGCAAATGAAACCTGGCTTGTATTCCCTATCCAGGAAAATTAAGGGACAGTATAGGATGGATTCAATCCAGCTGCTCATGAGGGTGGCACAGCGTAGCTCTTTGGTACCTAACCCCAGAAGTCAGTGTGGGACCGAGTCCTCCAAACACATTGTTGGTGCTGGGCTATAGGTCTTGATCACAAGTAAAACTAGAAGCTGGGGAGCTTTATTGTATATTAAAGGAGGTTATACATGAATGACCACTGAGCTGCTTGTGTATTTTTCTTCTATGATTTTGGAACATCTTCTGCCTCTTGCTTTGGATAAACATACAGTTTCAGTGCCAGCTCTGGAGAGGTGTGCTGGGGAATTCTTTATACAAGTTCTGTAGATCCTTTTCAAATGTCAGATTGGCTGATGGGCAAAACCTTTAATGTCCTGAAAGGGCAAACTCAAACCAGTGCCTGTGGTGGGAACAGTAAGCAGGATTCAAACTGTGGAAGTTACACAAACAGTGGAAGTTGAAATAGTACAGTAAAGGAAATTAGTGCCCTGTTTAGGAGCAGGAGGGATTGCAGCTGAGTGTGGTATGCAGCTATGATGGGGTTTTCTAGTCTCTGCAGCAGAGATTTAGAAGAAGATGGGCTCCAGCTGGCAATCTGCCTTTGGAGTCTGGAAAATCCTGATCCTCAAAGCATGAATGAACGAAGGAGCAGCAGCACATGGCAGCGGACCTGGGCAAGACGACACCTCAACAAGTCTGTTCTTGCTCACGTGTCTGTGAAATGTAGCAGTGCTTTTTGCAATAATATATGGAATACATGTAACCAAAATACACTGAAGTCCTAACAAATTAACCACCAGACACCAGAACAGGAGACTTCCCATTTGAAGTTACATGTTCTGTGTAATTAAGGTATTTTATCTTTTTTACAATGAAGTTCTTCTGCCTGCAGAAGCAGTTGGAGAGCAGCAGGTGTGAAGAGGAAGGAGCCTAAACCAGGATTGTGGAGATAAATTAGCAGGTACATGCGTAGTACTGCTAACCCCATTTCCAATTTTGAAGCCTGTGTAGGTGTTTTATTTTCTAACTGTTTTAGAAAGACTGTCATGAAATAATTAGGCTCTGTCAACAGTTCCCCTATTCCCAGATTACTGCTTCCTGACTCATTAGAGCTGCTGAGGTTGGCAGGAAACTTGTTTTATAGTAATTTCTCTTGGCGGTGTCCCTGGAGAAGAGACACTGTGAGGCATGTGACACTGGCGTCAACATCATCCTCATAATGGAGGTACGGGGCAGCTGGGAGACATCAGGTTACTGCTGCCATGAGACACCAGCACCTCTGCACCTCATGCTGGAGATGGGGAATGGGATGACTGGGGATCCTAGCCTGTGTGGCGGATAGCTGGGCAGGGTTTTAGGGACAAGAACCCAGTTTGTGTGATTTGCTGGTTTCCTGAATATTTGGCTAGCTTGTAAGGCTTTTAAAAAGAGAAAAAAAGACTTAAAAACCATTGATGCAATGGGTCTTCCCATTCAATCCAGGATGAAGCCACAACAGCATCCCCAGCATTTCCTCCCAGAGCAGCAGATATGATGGGCAAACACAACTTGGCTGCATCAGGAGGTACCGAGTCTTCATGGTCTACTGGCAGCAAGGCAAGCATCTGGCTCCACACAGGCTTTGCTACTGTCAGAGCATGACCCAGGGCAGGAGTTTGTTCACTGTAGCTGTGTGACCCTTATTACTCTGGGTACAAGAAGCAGCATTTTCTGGGGTCTCCCAGCTCAGAACAGAGCAGTGCCCAGCCAGGCCCAGCCCACAGCTCCCAACTCCAACCTTTGCAGTATGGAAAGCCCCACATCACATTCCCTTGCTACTCCTTCCTTTTATCAGCTAATTTCAGCAAAACCAGGAACATGCTCAGACTTCCTACTTATCGTCTGCAAACCATCAATTCAGTCAACAGTTACATTCTGTTTTGTCAAGGGATTCAGGTTTGTGGAGAGGCAAAGAGACCTGTACAGTTCTGCCAGCAACATGGTTACATGAACAGCGAAAGCTGCCTCCATGCTCATGTTTACAGTTCTTCACTCAACTTATTTTCCAGAGCACCTGAAGGAAGCAAAACACACATAAACAGCTTTAATTTCAGCCAGAGAGGTTTTTCACAGGCTGAAAGCTGAGACAGTGCCTGCATTGTGCAGGGAACCTGGCAACCAACCATTGCTGAGCGAGAAGTTCAATGTAAGGACAAAGATTTGGAATTGTCTTTTTTAATCCTCAAATAAAACAGGTAAACAAGCTTTGTTAATGCCTCCCTTGTCATCTGAGCAGTTCCACACCTGTGGGACCCACCATTCATCAAGCCAGAGGAGAAAGGGATGAGGGGAGGCAAGCTGGGCTCATGACGTTGCCAGAGGGAGCCCTGGGCAGGGGAGCTCAGTATCAGGAGAGCAGAAGGCTCACGCTAGCCTGCCTCCATCATGTACATGCTCCCCTTCAAACAAGTTGCATGGGCAGAGAGCTGCAGGGAGGATCTGCAGAGCCATGGACCAGTAAAACACGTGCCTGTGCTGGGCATACTGATGCTGTTCTAAGCTTGTACCTGATGGAGAAGTGGGAAAACTTGGATGTGGGTTCTGTAAATGCATCTCAAGCTCCTCAAAATGCTTGAGAGAGCTAGTGAGTGTGCAGAAAAGGGATAGCTGTTTGGCAAAGGTTGCTTGGGTTTCCACAAGGTATTGGGCAAGACTTCGAACAGCTCTGAGAGGCCCTGGAACAAGACTGAAGGTCTTCCCCAGGCAGTTAATCTGCTGAAAGGAAGCAGCAGAACAGAGAAGTTCTGCAAGAGATAGAAAGTGACAGGCGGTATTGCCAACAGTAGTCTGGAATATAAAAATATCATTTTAGATGATAAGATCTATTTTCCATAAACTTACAATGAGTGACCCCTTGCTGAGTTTAAGACCAATGTTAACGTATGACTCTGTGGCCTGTCACCTTTGTCGTTTATCATGTAGCTAACCAGAATATCCCAGGTCCTTCCTACGGGATTTTCCTTGGCTCAGATTTACACTCTTCTGCTACGCTTTCGTTAGGGCAGACCAAACTCAGACTAAACCATGGAAGCAGCCCAGGCCTAATGAGGGACTTGGAGGGATATCCAAGACCCACTGCAGCAGTGAATTCCAGGTTTCTCTGGCCAGATAATTCACTGTAAGAGATAAAACAATTGATGGCAGTGGAAAAAGTCCCATGGGAAGACAGACATCTACAGGGACTGCTGTTGCTCCTCTGCTCAATGAGCACCAGAAGCTAAGCTGCTGCTAGCAACTGCCATGCCCATGGGAGGAGCTGAGGGACCAAGCAGCTCCTTTGACTTCTGCTTTGAACAGGTGGAGTGTAATCCCACATCAATAAATTCTTCTACATGACCTTCAGGGGCACAGAGTGGTTTCATGGAAGAAGCCACAACCTCCAGGAGGTTTTCACAAACAGGACCCCAGTAGATTGCATCCCTTTTTGCAGCAATTCAAAGAGCTGATCAGCTTTGCTGTAACCTTTGTGTCAGAGCAGTGTTGTAGAGCTCCACTGAAGGGTATCAGACACCAGGACATGAGTTCCCTTTATTTAGCAGTTCCTGGAGCCACAGACCAACATGCTGGAAGAGCTGGAAAGATTTGTGCCTCAATGCACAAAGCGTACTTTATATTGTCTCTGCACTGTTAGAGTCCAACCACATCACACACACAAAAACAGAAGAGAGAAATATCCTCCTCTATTCCAAGACAAAACCAGCATTATGCACAAATCCCAAATGGATTTTTTCCCCTTTTCATTTAGGAAGAAAAGACAGGATTTGTCTTCCCCAACACCCCCCACCGCGCCCCCCCCCCCCCCCCCCAATCTGGTGCACATTCACAGTAATAATGAGTTTTGCTTCCAATACATGGGTTGGATCGGGACCTCAAGGAAAAAGGGGAAAAATCTGGATTTTGAGCAGCCACGTGTCAGTTCCCATTTCTGGCACTGCGACACACAGCACAAAAGCACCCAAACAAACCAGGCTTCAAAGGTATAAATGGTTTCACAGAACATACATTTTAAAAGGGACAAGTACAAACATTACAAAATGAACAGAATCATTTTTAAAATGCTTGTATTTGTTTAACCGTTAAAAAAGACATGTACAGAAAGAGCTAGCAAAGCTAACAACTTCCTGCTGCTCCAGTTAGTGTTGCCTGCATGCACTGGAATAGTTATTGTGGAACCGAATCTCTGGCCATCTCTTCTGGACAACTTGCAGTTTATGTCTGATGATGCTATGTGAAGGACTGAGGCAATCCACAGGCTCACTGGCAGCTGTCTCATGTCGTCTGGCTTAACAAAAAGGCATTGAAATAAAAATGTTGTCTGTGGTTTACTTCAGAAACCAAGAAAGAGCACGAGAGAGAGTGCACAACCACGCACACGCGAGGAGATCACACACAAATGAGAGAATACCAGGAAGCTACACTCGCCCTGCCACCACAGGAGGAAAGTACAGCAGCTCCCAGAGTTAGTACAGGTTGGGATTAGCTTGGTCCCATGGATCTCAACATCACTTGACAGACTAAGCTAAAAGCAAGGCAAGAAAGGTTAAGGGGGACAGAACTCCATGTGTTGCATGTGTGCATTCTCTCTCACACCCTCCTCTTCAGGCTTTCTGAGGTCCCAGCAAGGTCAGTTCAAGAGGTTCTCCCATCCAACGTGTAATAGCGATACATTAAACCTAAGACCAGTGCTCCGAAGATGGGGATTAGCCATGTTGACCAGAAACTATAGAGAGAATAAAAACCAAACACACAACAAACCAAAACACACACACATAAAATAGAAGAAAATCACAGGTTAATGATTCATTCAAAATGTTCATCACTTATTACATGTCTGTTTTCTCCCAGGGAACTCTATAAACCCATCTCTCATCAGCTAACAGACCAGCCAAAGGGGCTGTGGCTCTCAGGGCTGGGCAGCATTGGCCATCCCCATGTTCAGTGCTCAGCCCAGTCCCTGTGAGAGTCCCCTGTGCCTGCAAGGGCTTGGTGCCTTAGAAAACAGCAGCTGAATTGTTGAAGCTTCCAGCCTGGCACATACAGAAACCAGTTTGGGGTTTTTTGTTGTTGGTTTGTCTTGTTTTGTTTTTCCTTAAATAAGTCAGACTGTAATTTGTGCTATACAAACAGCTGAGTTGACTCAAGGATGGAAATTGCTACATCCATCCCATAACAAATCTTCCTCACTCGTAAACCAGAGGCCACAGGCTCACCTTCAGCAGCCTCCTTAGCTAAAAGATTCTGCATCAGCTACAAAAGACTAAGGCCCTGTTCTGGCTCTAAGGATTTTCAAGTAAACGGGGCTGGTCATGGTGAAGAACCTCCAAAAACATGCACATCACTGCGTTGTGTCACCCTGTGGTTTGCAGTGCCCACTGAAATAATCCCTATAGTGCAGAGGGACTATAGTGCACTAATATCCCCAGGGTTTTTTTCCTGCCCATTAGAGTTAATAATGCATTTTTACAAAGGGAGAGTCCTAACCCCTTGATTTCTTATTCAGTTTTTCTTAAGAGGATACCATACCTTGATTGGCCTGAGGATGTCACACTTGGATTCTGAAGGAAGAAATAGGGAGTTAAACACGAGCTAATGAGACTACAAGACTAAACATGTGATTACAAACACAAGGTAAAAATAACACTCCCTTCCTCTCCCAGTCACCCTCTATCACAAGCATGGACGTTTCTGGGGCTGTTTGCCATTGTCTTCACCTCCACATTCTTTCCATCAATTCAACCCAATCCAATCCCTCCCACCCAGTCACCAACTTCACACTGGAACTTGCATCCTCATAATAAAAGGTCTTGCAAAGCAGCCTGTTCCTTTTAAACACTAGGGACTGTGATCTGCACTCCGATACAGACCATCCTTTCAGTGTGATGCCCTCTCTAAACCCCTGCCCACGTTCCCATTTGCTATCCTGCTCCCTGACCACTGAAGCATACAACCACAATGTTCTCATCGGCTCTCCCTCGCACACAACCTGTTTCCAAACTTCTGCACTCCTCCTTTCATAGAACTCTTGCTAACTTAAATCCTCCTTCCAGTCAGCTGCAATTCTCAGCTGGGCTTTCATCAACTCTACAGCCTCGATGGCGATTGCTGCTCTCCAGTTTAAACAATAACTACCAACCAAAAATCACCTTTCATGCCCATCCTGAACGGAATTATCTCAATTTCCTGAGAGCTTTAGTGCTTCCCTTCTGCTGTAATACGCCCAGTGGCTGCTAAACACTGACCCTTACCTGTGGGAAGCTACCTCTTGAGCTGCATCACGAGGATATACATGTACAGTTTTTTATGTGTTTGTTCCTCCCGCCTATTTATTTTCACATTACTGAGTTCTACCTCTTGCTGCTGTTTTTAGGTTATACTTGGGCTTGCTTTTTCAAAACAGATGATGTACACTGGAGAAAGGCCTTAGCAGTACATAATTCACTGGACTTTATCTTCAGAAGAGAGAAAGTATTTAACCCATATCCAAGGGAGCCACTCAGATTACTCTTTATTTCTAGACACATTTATGATCCTGCTTATGAAACAGAGTTAAACGAAACAATAGATTTCAAGGTGAATATATGCATAATTATGCAGTCCCATGTTTTAACTAAGTGTAGGCTTCATACAGCCTGAATTATTCTATGACTACAGCAAGCAAACACTCTCAAGGGCTTCAGCCACTGCTCCCTCTGTTGACAGTTTCCCTCTTGGGTCCGGCTACCCTGCAAGTGGCCCTGCTTCGCACAGCAGCTAATGAAAGTGTTGTTGAAGGCAAAGCTGCGCCTGGTCTAAGCCTTCAAGCCAAGCACGAAGAGAAGCCAGCTGCAAGGCACATGTTTACCTCTCCTACGGGATTCTATTTATTACCATTTCCCCCTCCCCATCCATTTCAAAGGCATTTTGCAACACTGTGCTCTGTTCTAATCCAGGAGTACCTGAGTTTTAAGCAATGCCAATAATTACTAGGGCAGTTAACAGAGAATTCTTGTTTTACAGCCAACCCCACAGTGGCTGTGCCTGTCTGCTGGCTTGAATGAAACAACACCAACAGTTCAGTGGTCAGGACATAGCGAGTGATGCAAAGAAAACAGTTTGTGGTTCAAGGTGTGGAAATAACATTGCTGATGTCAGGGGAGAGAGGGCACAAAAAACCCTTCCAATTTCACACCAAGATGACTGCTGAGTTTCAGAACAAACGTATAATTTGCTTGGAAGATTTATTCATTACTTTAGCTTGTTTAAATAGAAAGCCACAAGCTCCATAGAAAAAAAAAAAAAACAAACACATAAAAGAGGTGTGTGACAACTTCTTTGTTTCATTTTATGAGCGTCATTTCCACTGCATTAAATTAAAACAGGAAAGTAAAATACTAATAGCTTACCTTGGAACCTTCTTTTTTACGATCGTGCTGTCAAGGGGAAAAAAAATAAGAAGAAAAAATATAAGCACTGACTGCAAGAGAAACCTGCAGTCCTGACAAGGGAATTGTTCTGTACACAGTCCTCAAGGAAGGGGCAATTGCCTGGACTCAGGTTTCAAAGGAGTCATTCCTTCAGCACCCAAAGGCACAGTTGTTGCAGCAGGCAGGAAGCTGGTGTTTGTGCCATGCCCCTGTGATCTCTCACCCTCTTGAACTCTAAATTACAAGGCAAGGCAAAGTTATGGTACCACCACTAAAGGAGGAAACCGATTAGATGACATTCTTTAAGTGCCCTTAATTTAATTGTAGTGAGAAATCTGTTTTAAATGGTGGGAAGAGAAGTCTAATTTAGTTTTGTTTCCTCAACAGAGATTGGTTTTCCTCAACAGAAATCCTGGGCAACATAAAGACTGCCCAAAACCCTTAACTACTTACTTATTTCACAAGACACATCTTAGTCTGTGTGTTCAGTGGGTTACACAAAGGAGAATCACACTTTCACACAGTCCCATCGTGTGTTTGAAAGAGGCTGTGACAGTCAGCTGGTCCTTACCGGGTGGATCTCCCCGATGTAGTACTGCTTGAGCATTTCCCTGGCATCTGAGGAATGCCCAACATCTTCAAAGCTCTCAGTGGCATCTCTGCCAGCTTGTTCCAGCAAAACCTCTTCTCCACCTGGATGCTGGAAGAGAAGAGTTCAGGTGAGCAAAGGGCTAGATGCAAAAAAGGTACAAGAGTACCTTTGCCTGCCTGCTTTCGTTTCTTCTGTTCATCACAGATGCCTCAAACCAGCACCATCAAGAAAATCTTCCAAAAGTTCAATTGTCTAACCTCTCCTTCAGGAATTTACAGAGAACTATGTGTGCTGCACAGCCTGGAAAACACCTTCCATAATAAAAAGCCTTCCAAAGAAGCAAATCCCCAATGTACACAGGGAGCACAGCTTTGTCCCCCACAGCAAAGCTATCCCTTCTGTGATTCCATAATGGATTTGGGCAAGAAAATAACACAGACGGAAGAATATCCTCATGTAGTTCTTCATGGGCTCTGCTGCACAAATCAGACTCCCCTGCTTGCAGAGGAGCCTCTCCTGCATGATTTTCGCAAGAACTGCCCTGAGGCATCTTAGCTGCTAAGAAGCACAAGACAACACTACCTTCACAGGCACCAGGAAAGGATATTCTGCTTCTTTAGATACTTCAGAAAATAATAGTATTTGGCTGACAGTCAAACGAATACAAAAGAACAGAGAACTGCATCATGTTTGCTAGTGGCATATGTGGCTACAGCTCAAGTGTAGCACCAACAATACTGCATTCATCCAGTGTACAACCAGCCACTCAACAACCACGAAGAGAAGTGTCATGAAAAATGATCAGTTTGACATCACAAACTGATCTCAGATTCAGAAGTTGTAACAACAAAAGTACCAAATCCACAAGGATGCTCCACAACGACACTGACGATTCTATGGTGGCAGATGGTCACAGAAAACTGACAGACCAAGTGGTATGAACTGACGCAGAACCCTGGTGCAGTTCTGTTCTCCTTGATGGTTTGGATTCTTGTCTAGCACTGTCAATACCATAAGTCCAGGAACAGGCATGCTAACCACAAAGCCAGCAAAATGCAATGTCTTTACAGTGTGAGTGTGAACAACTAGTTAAATCTAAACAATCAGCTCATACAGTTAAACCAATAAAGTCTGGCTTCTGAGTGCACACACAGGGACTAACCCAGTTTTCTACAGCATCAGGCAACAAGCACTAAATATGCTGAGGTGCTTATAAAAGCACCTGTAGAAACCAGGGGATAAAAACTGGCCATCTACTTTAAGCGTTCTAGAAGAACTCCTTGGGGATGTTTAACCAGGGATCTCATTTCAGATGGAAAAATATCAGAACTGAATTTTAAGGGCAACACCTTTGCTTTCCTAATCATCCACCCTAAAAGGGCAGAAAAAAACCTGCAGTAATAGGGAACATGCAGTGGATATTGGCTTTTGGTGGCATCGAGTCTTTGCACATAGGAGAGACAAGAAGAAAGGTAAAGTTTACTCCTCTTTGGGTCTGAAGCCTTTCTATGCACTTACTAAATCCACAGTGACAAAAAAAAAAGAATTAATTATTCATGCACATCTGTCCTTTGCTGTAATCCCCAAACCAAAAGACTTCAGACCATTTTGGCATGTCATCTTTCTAAAAGGACAGCCACAACTGCAACCAGACAATTCTTACCCTGTCATATCTCAGCTAACGTAAACCCAGACTATTTATACAGGAAGTCATTTACGCTGCCACAAAACTTCTCAAAGCTACAGTTTCTGCAGGAAAACATGAAAACTGGAAATGTTGCAACTGCGGGAGAGGGGAAAGGAAGGAAGGGGAAGTGCTTCCAGAGGAAGCAATGGCTGAAAAATGTCTGTTTCTGAAAAGAAATAGACGAAAGCAAATAAGAACAAGAGAGGTGGGCCCAAGTGCCAGTCCTCAGAAGTCTTCCTCAACAACAGCAACAGAAGTGGAACCTCCTTGTCACTGGGGCCTTCAGCACACACAGTAAAGTACACATTGACAACAACATTAATAGTCTTGAAGCACCAATTCTGGAAGGGTATGACCAACACTACTGAGCAAAGAACACAGTTCTACAGGGAGACCCCTGTCCTTTGGGAGTAAAAAACACAACAGCCACCATCAGCTTAAGAGGCCTTGGCCCAGGCAGCACAGAAGGGAGGCCAGCCTGCTCCTGCCATAGTCAGGAGACTTGGGGGGAGGAAACCCAAGACTTCCTCGTGCTCTGCAGCACTCACAGCTACAAGAGGTGCTCTCAAAAGCACTGTTTCAGTGTGACATTTCAATTGAGTTCTCCAAACTGGGTCCAGAGAACAGCAGAGTAGGGAGTTGTGCAGCCCCATATTCATACTAAGCTCACTTAAGTGTTACTGACACCCTTAAGATGGCCAAGTTTGTCCTTGATGACTCACTTCCTAATTAGCAACTCATATAGTCCATCTCCAGTGTTCAGCCAGCAAGGCTGTATTTATTCATGAGACCTCAGAAGATGCTTTATCTGTGTAGCCTTTAGAAGGGATATGGAACAAGCAAAAAGCAGCAGCAAGCCAGAACTGAGGCGCACAGCAAAGGCACAACACAAACTCGCTGGAGAAGGCGAGAGCCAAGAGCCAGCCGCCTTTCTGCAGACTCCCAAGTGCCCATCTGCATACGTCTGCCTGGCAACTGCTGCTACAGACCCACTGCAGACTACAAATGAACTCAGAAGCAAAGCTAAGCTCTACTACTAATTAGATTGCTGGAGCAGGTAAGACACAGGATCATCAGGTTGAGGAGGGATGCAGCAGCTTTCATTCCTGGCCCCCAGTATTAAGACAAATAAGCCAGGAAAGGAAGAGGATCACTGTGCAGTAATAAGGTGCCAGTACAATACAAGACAGGAAAGAAGGACAAGCAGCCACGTAGACACCAATGGTGTTCATCAGCCACACATCCTTCAAAGCTTGTTTTAAAATGTGGAACAGGTTCCCCCAAAAATACCTCTGCAAAGCTGGAGCAAGTCAGCATGAGCAGAAACAGATCTCTGACATTCCTCCTTCCCCCTTACAGAGTTCTGGTTTCAGATACACCAGGGTAAGCAAGACTCAAATGCAGAAGGACAAAGAAAGGTATTCAAACTTGCTGCCTCTGTTGTGAAAGCAACCATCTGATAAGCCCCTCCACTTCCATCTAAGTGATATGCTCTGTTAGAACCATGTACGTTTAATGAGAAGCTGTCAGTAGTAGAGTATTTCCTTCATTTGAAACACAGTTTGAAGAACATTATATTTGAAACCAACTGACCAATGTGGGTTAGAGTTGTTACAACCCAGGCTCATGCCACTTGGAAACAAGTTCAAATAGATTTCTAGCCACACTTCTCATGGGTATCAGAAGCAACAGCACATCCCAAGACACAAAGTGGTGGTGACCGCTGTGTCTTGTGGACTCAGGCAACAGACATACACTGAAGAAACACATACCTCCAGACTCTTTTAGTACTGCGTAAAAATAGAGATAAACCGTGTCCCTCCATCACTAGAATGTGTGTGAAATTAAGTCTATTACAGATTGTGAGGGTGTATGTGTGAGCAGACCAGCCCTCAAAGCGCCTGTCAGGGAGGTAGACCTGCCTTCCTCCGCTTCCTGACTCATCATTCACACCTATCTCAGCAGCCAGCCCTTTCTACTCTAGCCATAGCCTTCCCTTGCTTTTATAGACTGCTGCAATAAGGAGTAGTATTCTGGTGGTCCAGCCACCTTGATTTGGGAGAAAATTACACTGTTGCCACAGGCTATCTCAGAATGTACTTACAGGCTTTCTGAAGCACAGGAGGTTGCAGCCTCTCAGAAACTCCTATGAAATATCAGTTGCTTTCTTTGCACATTGCCTGCATTTTGTTCACCTCAGACTTCAGCGGAATTTTGCTCTGTGGTGTCTTAATTGTTACTCCTATTACACAGCAAATAACAAAGTAAATTGGAAGTTTAAAGTGATCTATGCTTCAAACAACATATGGATTGTGAGTTGGCTAGCTAATGGCTGACCTGCTGTACCTAGTTTGCAGGAACCATGAAGCAGAATTGAACAATCTCTTAGCAGCGAGGCTTGTTCACATTACACAAGCACTCTGAGGTAATGATCTGATGGATATTCAGCAATCCTGTTCAAATAATCTGTGACCAAAGGCCAGAAAAGGCAACAGTTAGACACAGCTTCAGTGACTACACAGGGTGAAGGGGAAACACTACCCACTGAAAGCCTGAGAGTTGCAGCTACAGCAGTCAATGTTTTAAAGCAGAACAGTTTATCAGACAACTTCAACTTTTAAACAAGACAAACATCCCTGGTTCCAATCAGTTGCACATTGTTCCCCTGTCGCTCAACTGATTACAGTGGGGTAAGAGATATAAAGTGCATTTTTGTGAATAATTTAGGCCTTGATCTACACTTAGAAGTCTCACTACATCAGCAAGGGGCATACATAGCAGACTGTTGTGTCAGCCACACTGGCACAGTTAAAACAGTCACCTTATTCTTCAATCCCTAGTCCGAGTAGAAGTTTTTCATGTTGGGGAAAAGACACAAATGGGATAAAGAGCTTGGAAAGGACAACATGAAATATCATCTAAAGGTAAAATTCAGGGCACTGCTACACCTAGCTTGCGGGGGGGGGGGGAGCAAAGTGTCTTTCTGGGCTTATTTATAATACTGAAGGTGTCTCAAGGAGCATGTCTCAGATGCAACAGAGAACACTGAGATGAAGACTGAGCACCACGCAGTGTCCCTGCTCTGAAGGACATCATTATTCACACAAGGGTTAGTATCTCAGAAACAGTTTTCTAATTGTTAAGTCTGAAAAGCAGTAAGTAGCAACCATATCTGGAACACAGAGGCAAGTGTAAGACAAGGCAGATGGTTTCTGCAAGTACTGTCCCAACCTCCAGCTGGTTTTGGCTCTTCCTAAACCCACAGTGCTTTGCTATTCAGAAACCAGCAGCGGATTGCTTTTCCACATTTTTGCCTAGTCTTCCCCGTAATCTACTTAACCTTCTTGCATCCACAACAACCTTTGGCAAGGAGTTCCACTGGTCTGCTCCCTGTTGCATGAAGAAACACCATTTGTTTGTTCTGGACCTGGCTCCAGCTTCTTTGATGTCCCCTTGTTCTTGTACTAGACTTCTAGTTGCAGGCAAACATGGAAGATTTAAAAAACTAGTGGAGTAACAAGCCTTCTTCAGAACACACCCACCACTCTGCCAGTTTGACTTGCTCAGCAGAGGTAGCTGGGCTCACAGCTTTGTACTCCACTGCACCCACCCAAATTCTCAGGAATTTCAGAGATGCCAGATGACAGGTTTGGCCTAGTGCTGGGGAGCCCAAACAGTGGCCGGGGGGTGGAGGGGTGGGTTGTGTGTACATGTAGGAGGAAGCAGTCAGCTGCTTAAAAAAAACCTCACATACCATCTGGAAAACTTCTGGTCTTGTGAACTAACCTGGAACAGGAATCAGAGTACCTTAATTCTGCTCATAGCTCCACCACTTCAGAGCTTCCTGAGTTAAGAGTCACACTCAAAATGATTTGTCTTCTCTTTCCCACCCCAAGAATAAGCTGTCTACAGTACAGTTTGCATCTTGTTGTAGATGTGTGTGACTAAACATGCAACTGGTCTCTCACCTCGGCTGGACCTATGGGCTCTCAGGTAAAACCAACAGCTGAGCATCAGCTGGTAATTCTTCACACCACTGCTGCTCTGTAGCTCCAAAGCTCCATGCTTCCACCAAGCACCATCCCACTGTCCCACAGGCCTTTCTTTGCACCATACTGGGGGCCTCAAGTCTCTCTTGAGTATCAAAGACCCAAGAGCAAGAGCAGCAGCTGCCTTTCAGCTCCTGGACCTGACACAGAGGCCTCTATAGTGATGGAGTACCAACAGTAGACACCAGTGAGCAAACGAGAGAGCAGCCAGGATCCATTTATGGTCCTTTGGAAGCAAGATTTGTTTTGTTATGAAAGCTATAAACAGTGCAGAACTGGCTATGGCAAAGGCTAGTTCAAGCCACTGTAGTAAAAGACAGCTCCCTAATCTGGCCACCGAAATACCTTAGAGGGTCTCTTAAAATAAATGTTGGGGCAAGACTCAAAGCACAAGTCAGATCCTGAAGGAAATATTATGATGCTGGACCCAAAGAACAAAACAGATTGTCTCCAACTTTGTAATAAAATACCAAAACCTACACAGAAAGCCACTACCTTCAACTGTCAGTCTGCTGCAAAAAAAGCAGCCAGGTTATTGTTCCCTCCTCCTCTGGTAAGCTTCTACACCTCACAAAGGTAGCTTTGCCATTATATGTTATGACTACATAGCAGATGTGCTTTAATCATACATGCCTGGAGGAAAATAGTAGTTTAATTTAGACAAGCAAACCAACAAGCAGCAACATGTGCATTTTCAATGGGTTGCCCTGCTTTTAAAGCCAATTCAGAGTAACTTTTGTACGTTACCCTGTAGATGCTACAACGGGTTCGGTGGTATTTTAAGCTGGGATAAACCCCTTTGAAAGTTTTTGCCGTTTCTTCCCACTCTGTTTTCATCTCCAAATGCTAACACCACAATCTCAGCCTTCTCAAAAAACAGAAGGCAAAAGCATCAAGTCCAGAAGCAATGTTTGTCCACAGAGCCAAGAGAACTGGAGATCAGGCAGCAGAGGCTGCATCGGTTCCACGCCATCCATGGACGGTCCCTGAGGGAAGGCAGTGCTGCAGCAGGTGCTCACCTACTGAATCACCATTACTCTCTCCTTCAGGTTATGGCGTGTCCCTGGAGATGTCATATATAAACTACTGATCCGGCCCGTGAGGTTTACCCTACAAGGTCAGAAGTGAAGTAACACCGCGTACGGAGAGCTGCACCTCGCAGGTGAGGCGTGCCGCAGCAGCTCCATGCGGAGCAGAAGGTGACTCAAAGGAGTCCAAGCACAACCCCTCCGCCCGCCTGGCCTTGGCCACCATGACCCGCCGTTCCTCTCCCGTTTACGGCAGGTCCTTGGAGCAGGGGCAGGCCCTGTGCTGCGCACACGAACCGCACAGGCGGAGAGTCAGGGCTCATGGGACCCTCCTTCCGCCAGTGCTGGGCCCCCACAGCCTGGGCCCGGAGCCCCTCCCGCCCCGTGATCTCTGCCCCCCCCCCCCCCGTGTCACCGCTCCCGCACCCCCCAACCCTCCCATCACCCCCCGGCCCTCCCCTTCCCTATCACCCCCCAACGCCAACCCCAGGCTCTCGTCCCTCAGCACCCGCATGTCCTGACCCCGCACCGCCTGCCCCATGGGGAACGGGCCATGCCCCCTCCCCGCCCGGCCTCACCTCCTCCAGAAAGCGCGTGACATCGTAGACGCGCCCGTGGATAACGAACCAGGCCTCGCGGCTGGAGTTCCGCTTCCCCACCTCCTCCAGCGTGAACACGGGCCCGGCCTCCGAGCAATCCCCGGCCTCCGCGGCCTTCCCGGACTCCATGGCGGCTGCCGACAGCTTCGCGAAACGACGGGTTTGGCTCACGGCAGCCGCCGTAGCGACAGCGCACACACCCCACACCCTCCCCGCGCCCGCCCCCTACAGCCACCGGCCCAGGCCGCGGGCCAATGAGGAGCGGGCGGCGGTGGCGCGGTCGGTGGTGCCGGCTGCAGCCAATGGGCGGGCACGGCGCCGGGCCTGGGCCAATAGGGAGCGGGCAGAGCGATTGAGCGGGAAGGTGTTGGGCGTGGCCTCGCGTTGCCTCAGGCCGCGCGCTCCGCTGGGCCCCGGTCCGGTCGGGCCCGGCCCCGGATCCCTCCGGGGCTACCGGAGGGCGGGTTGCACGTCCCAGCCCCTGTCAGGGACTGCCTGAGCTGCCCTCCCGAGCTGGGCCTCTGGTAGTAAAGGCTGCGGATGAGTGGTGCCAGCCATCCACGTGAGTGCGGGGACAGGGAGTGGTTGCTTCCATTGGGAAGCGTACGGGATGTGTGCTGGTAAGGGTTATTGAGGCGTGAGGGTCCCTTGGCCGAGCTGTAGCGCTCCTTTGGTTGGCTTTTGATTCCACTGCCAACGGGAAGGAGATCTGTACCCCTCCTTTTGGTGTATTCTTTATGTACATTGAGACTAGGAGGCACAAAAGTACGAAATGTAATCAGTTCTAAGTAATGTTGAGTTTGATGGCTTTGTAATGGAAAATAACTGCGGTGCTTGGAGGTAGTTGACATAGGTTCAGGTCCTCAGTACAAAAGGTGTGAGAAAAGCAGAATAGAAGGACAGGACCTGGGGATGGGGAGTATCTGGGACTAGCAGATGTCCAGGGTGGGCACAGATAAACTCAGTGATAAGTAAAAGGACAGGATGATTGCTATGTTTGGGGTGTTAATAAACCCATTAAGCTCGTGTAAGCATCTACTAGGGAGTATCCCGCACTAGCAGATGTCCAGGATGAGAGCAGTTAAACTAACTGATAAGTAGTAGGGCAGGATTATTGCTATGTCTGTAATGTTAATTAAGCTTGTTGGGAAAAGTAAACGACCCTTAAAGACCACCACATTTTTGTATGCGTGCCGGAAACCTTTTGGAAAGTGATGTAATATGCTCAGTGACCATGTAAGGATGACCCGTATAGCAATTCGGGGACACGCGTTAGGAGGAGCTATTCCCCGTGTCTCCCGGCGCCGCAATAAAGAATACCTGCTTGTCAACTTGAAACTCTGTTGGCAAGTTTGTTCCTGGAGTTTTCTCCGAATCAACATAAAATAGATGGCCATCTCAGACCTTTAAACAGCCAGCGGAGGTGCGGCACACCTGCCAGTGCTGTGTTATCACCAGTTCCCAAAGGAAAATGTTCATGTGCAGATCTAAATTCTTCCCTGCCAGCCCCACTGAACAGATTTAGGGCCAAAGAGGCTGTTTGGAAGCTCAAAAACACGAGTAATTTTTAAGTCTGATGCTTTTCATTTATAAACTGACATTTTTGGCTATGGAAATTATTTCCTTGCACTTGCAGGTGTAAGGCTGGACAGTTTGTTTTAATGTAACTGCTGTGTTGTGATATGTGCTAATATCATTGGCTACACTAACTAAAGATTAAAGGTGTCTGCAAGGAGAGTTCAATTAGGCTCACAGCTGTGCAGTTTGCTGCAGCTGGGACTTTAAAAGGAGCTCAGTGAAGTAGGTACCTGTGTCACCAAGCTGGGATTCCATGGGAATGAGACATATCTCATGGCACAGTCTGGGAGATTTATCAGCTCAGAGATGTCATCCTGACAAAGGTCTTTTATTACTAGAGGGAAAGGAATTGCTCCAGTGGTGCCTGCCAACCATCATCTCTAATCCAGTTACTGCTGTAAGGCACAACCTTTGCAAATGGCTGCAATTCTGGCCTGAGGCCTGGCACTGGCAGCTGGTTTTCATACACCAGCTTATCCTGTCATTGTTCTGCTGGTTTTGTACCAGGAACTGGGGGTCAAGGTACAATCAAAGTAGCAAGGAAATAAAGCCACCTTAAGAGGTAAAGAGCTAAGTGCAGGGAGAGGAAGCATTGGATGTGCAGGATTCATACCTGTCTCTTGCTATCAGTGTGCTCTATCTTAAAAAGGTAAACTGCAAACCTGAATGTACCATGGTACCGACTGCTTCACATCCTTTAGGACCTGCTGCGCTGGCAACTTTTCCTCATGTTGTTCTGTAAGATGCTAGTTTCTCACTGCTGTAGCAGTGTTTGTCTTTTTTGTAAGCACATTTACTGCCCTGTGCTTCCCAGCGAGCTCTTGATCTCCTCAGTTATCACTCATGCTTTGCTAGTAATGCATACCAGGATTTCTGCTCCTCCAAAGCCTGGTAGGTAGTGCAGTGTGTGGCTCCACTTACTGCCTTTGTTATATTGCTGTGGTGAACTGAACGCTTTTGTGTGGCCAGCCTCTACATTAAACTTTATGACGTTTACTGACACAGCCATAGAGTTACAATATTGTCTCTTTGTGTTTTAATCTATTATAATTTTGGGAGGGTTTTTTTTGACTGAGGCAACACGTACACACTTGAAGTCTTCCTTTAAATATACACTCATTCCCTACCATTGCCTAAGAGACTGCACAGTGCCTTCTTCCAAGCTGAGTGTCAGAACAAGTGCTCTCTCCATACACGCTTTGGCTGTGCAAAGTAGCAGGCTGTTCCCAAAATCATCATCCTCCTATGGAGCTCTGTTGCAGGCTGGAGGGCACAGACCTTTCAGCTGCCTCTGGCTATTTCTCACTTTGTCTGCAAACACAGATTTGGGTATCTTCTTTACTGGGGCAAGTCCGTGCATTTACTTAACCAGGTATTTGTATATTGTCAAAGTCTTGGCCTGTTGTCCTGAAACTTTTCTGCAGACTCCTCATCAATAGCTCAGTCTCAGCACAGATGAAACCCTAAACTTGTTCTTCTCCTTTTGATTCTTTCTGTGTACCTTTTCCCAGTCATGAGGGATGTTTCCTTGATTCTTTGTGTGACCAAAGTACCCCCTCTGAAATGTAAGCCTTTTAGCTCCTTGCTCTGATGTGACATACAACTGTGCAGGTCCCTTACTGGGTAACATGTCTGAGAGAGAAGCTTCCCCCAGCCAGGCCGCAGACTGTAAACTAAAGGGGATTTCATCATCATGCACCCAACATCCTTCTGCCTGGCCTTAACAAGGGCAGCCAAGTCTCATCTCGCACAAAATACTGCAGCAAAGATCACTGCTCTTTTGCTTTCATGAGGCTGACCACCTCTTGGCATATTTCGGTTGGTCCCAGTCCTTGGTTGCATCAAAAGCTACATCTCTTTTCCTACATCCCAGCTTATTCCCACCTGGCTTGATTTCAATACAAAGTACTCACCTCTGCTTCAAATTGGTTCACAGCATCCCTTTCTATAACCTACTCGATAAATCTCTTTAATAAGTGCCTTTGTGCTTCTCTGCAGCTCTCACACCTGGAGGGTTTGCCGCGTATTTTGCACAGTGGTCTCATGATCCTCCTCAACATTCCCCTTTCCTGCTGTTTAACTGCTGCCTGGTTTTTGGCAGCTGTCACTGCCTCTGTTAGACAACTCCACTTGTGCATTACATGTGGTGCCCTGTTCCATGTCCAGGCTTTCTAGGCAAATTAGCAATACCATTAATGATCACAGTAACAAACAAGCTCTGTATCTATTTACTTACTGAGCAACACGATTCAGTCACTGCTCTCTCTTACCATTATCAAGCCCAAAGTTTAGTCAGAAATCTGTCATGTGTCCATCTGCAGAGCAAAAAACCCTGTGCACAGTTGCTGTCATCTCCTGTTTTTGAAGCCTGTGCTCAACAACAGCAAAGAGAACAGAGTGCAGTGACCAGGTGCTCCCGGTGATTCTCCTTTATTTTCCACTGTAACTCATACAGAAAGACATGAGACTGCGGCAACATGCTGATCTTGTTCCCTGGAATGTTTTGTTTAATCTGTAATCACTTCATCAAATCCATAAATCAATGAGTTACAGCTAAAAAGCACATGACTGTAATTTGTGCCTTCCTGCCCAGCATTTCGCCCGGCACGTGAACCCTAAACCTTTTTCTGAAACGGATTGGTGATGACACCAGGCAACGATTTGGTGAAAAGGACAGGAAGGCCACCAGCATTCCAGGTCCACTGCCTGCTTCCATATTCCCTGCTTCCCTTTCATTCATTGTACAAGATTGAGAGAGTAAAACTGGTTTGTGTTTACTCTGGAAACCGCAGTTTCAGGCTCATTTTCCAGTGCTGGGTGCTGTGAGCACATAATTGGCATGGGCAGGCCCCATAACGTGTGGGAAGGAAGCCCTGACACAGCTTGTTTCCCTTGGGAAAGGACTCCAGGGACTCCTCTTTCCCAATCTTTGAGCAAAAATAGCTCCAAAATCCCAAAACCTGCACTGAGCTGGTGGGATCTGCCAAAGCCCTGGCTCATCTGGTTGGACCAGTGTGTGTCTGAGGTGCAGGAGCACAAGTATTTCATAGGGAAAAGTGTTTTACCAAAGTGTGTCACCCCAGCACCCCTTCAGCCCAAGAAGCAGCTGGTGTTGTCGCATCCTTCCTAACATTTAGCAGCCGTGTGGCGCCGTAATGGCCTGGCAAATGAGCAGCCACCCTCCTTTCCTGATGGAACAAACTTCAGTTTGTTTGCCTGTAAAACTCCCTCCTGCTTCTACTGTTTTCCATTGGAGACTGGGATTTTGCTCACAAGGGAGGGAGTATCCCCTTTAACCACCTGCTTTTCCGCCTCAGGTGATATTGTCTCCCAAATGGCATTCGGTGGTGTTCCCTGGAGGTGCTGGTGATGTTCCCCAGGCCACATAGGTGCTGTGTCTGAGTGGGAGCCATCCTGTCATGGCAATGGGTGTATGCAGTGTAGAAAACATCCAGCTGTTCAAAAGAGTGGAATAAAGAGCATAAAGTAAAATAAAACCCCAAATAAAGCATAAAATAATGACGCTGCTCTAATACCTGAAGTGTTCAGTCACATCTACAAGCACAGGCTGTG
Organism: Pezoporus flaviventris; assembly: GCF_033815535.1. Classification (NCBI taxonomy): domain Eukaryota; kingdom Metazoa; phylum Chordata; class Aves; order Psittaciformes; family Psittacidae; genus Pezoporus; species Pezoporus flaviventris. The sequence continues at coordinate 24,732 of NW_026893213.1, read as the reverse complement.
CTTCTGCCTTAACATCATGTCGGTTCTCCCAGTGCCACCTGGGCATGGTGGGTGGGATGGCTCATGCTTTGGCACACAGCTCTGAGCATGTCTGTGCTGGCGGCAAGGGCACTGGCTCTGTTCCGGGTGCTGGGACAGGCTGAAGGGACACGTGTGCCCCCGGTGAGGTGCCCGGGGAAGCTCTCACCCAGGCTCCCATCGCTCACAGCGGGCACTGCCCTCCTGCTCCACGCCTCCCACCCCGAACAGGGCATGCAGGGCCCCGGGAAACGCTGCTTGTACCCAGAGAACGACACCAGCCGGAGGACAGCCCCGTCCCTTGCTCTGGGCCTCCCTCTAGGCGGGCGGAGAGCAACCCCCGAGCTCCGGCACGGCGGGACCGGGCTCTGCGGGGCGCGGAACAGGCGGGTGGCTGGCGGCTGCACCTCCCACCGACAGAGGGCGCCAGTCCGGGGCGGGGTGGGAGCGTGGCGCGGGTGGCTGGCCGCGGTGCATGCCGGTACCAGCGGGCTGTGCGAGGCTTTAGGTCCGCCGCGCGGCCGGCCGAGGGGATGATTCGTCGTCGTCGCTCGTTCGGCGGGGGCTGCGCCTCAGTGCCCGGCTCCATGGTGGGGAAACGGCGGCGGGCGCCGCGGCAGAACGCGATGGGGGCGCGGGACGCCGAGGAGGCCGCGGTGAACAGCCACGTCCTGCAGTTCTACTTCCACCAGGCCTTAGCGGCCTACCGCGCCGGGCGCAACCGCGACTTCCGACAGCTCCGCGATGTCATGCAGGGTGCGCCGGGGCCGAGGGGGGGAGCCGGGGCCGCGCCGTGTTGTACCAGCGCCGTGTAACCTACCCGTTGTCCCGCAGCGCTGCTTGTGCGGCCCCTGGAGAAGGATCACGTCATGGCCCGGAGGCTGCGCTTGATGCAATTCCTGTCACGGGTCGAGGAAGGCGAGAACCTCGGTGCGTCCCCAAACCTCCCAGTAATACCCTGGGAAAAGACGCGGCCGGGTGAGCCTTCAGCCCGTTGTCCCTGTGCTCCGTCTCAGTAGCAGGCAGGAGCAGCGTTTCTGCGCAGAGCAGAAGCCTGGGCTGAAGCTGTTCATCTGTAGCAGCTTTTCCCTGAAGGCAAGGGTCTGAAGAGCGTGGCTTTTCATGTCTGCATCGTGCTGCCGTAGGCAGGAGTAGTGTCCTAGATACCAGTCTGTCCTGTTAGCCAGACACACACCAACATTAGTGTACATATCCAAGTTAGATGTAAGTTCTTCACTGTGAAGGTGGCAAGACCCTGGAATGGGTTGCCCAGAGAAGTGGTGAATGCTCCATCCTTGGCAGTGTTCAAGGCCAGGTTGGACAGAGCCTTGGGTGACATGGTCTAGTGTGATGTGTCCCTATGGCAGGGGATTGGAACTGGATGATGTTAAGGTCCTTTCCAACCCAAACCATTCCGTGATTCTACAGTTCTGTGGTTGTGGCTTTGGCTCAGCCTTGTTGCTTCTGCAACATTCCCCCAGATCAGTTATTAATAAGCACATGGTGCTTCTGTACCTTCCTATGCCTAGGGGTGGATCTTGCAGTTTAGGCCCTTGGCAGACAGCCTTCCGTTCCTTCTCACCTTCATCCTTGGTAGCTGTAGGATTTGCAGTCGGAACAGGCAAACAAGTGACTAAATCTGTGTAAGATGTCTGTGAACTCCTCACAAACCACCAGCTCTGGTTTCTTGTAGATTGCACTTTTGATAAGGAGTCAGACCTCACCCCGCTGGAGTCAGCAATCGGTGTCCTGGAGCTTATTCATACAGAATTCGCTGTGACTCAGGAGACAATGGAAACTCTTCGGGAAATGGTGAAGGAAGCTGTAAGATGTTTTTGAGTAAATACTCTGTTTTACAAAGGTCTTGTGTAAATGACAGTGAAAATTGCCTCAGGTATACCATCATTAGGGCTGACTTATCTGCAAATGTGTATCTTCAGTGCATGTGCTTCTTCATCAGTTAATGTAGAAGAGTTTCTTTGTAAGTTGATACTAAGCTGTTACCTGTGCTGTGCTTGATGATCATATATGCTTTTCCAAAGTTGATCTACAGAGCATGGTAAGTTCAGTGTCAGCAGAGAAAATGGTTTTTGTTTTCTCCTGTAGGCTGTTATTGTCTGCATCAGAAACAGAGAGTTTGAGAAAGCTGCAGAAATTGTCAGGAGGCATATAGGGAAGGAGCTCAAAAGCCAGGTGAGTCTGTGCTGGAATGAGAGACAGCTGCTTGAGCACTGTCTGGTATGTCCTGTGGGGTGTTGGGGTGCAGGGGTACCTGGAGGAGTTTCTGGTATGTCTTACAGGGTGGGCAGTATGACCCCTGAGGGTTTAAGAGGTTTCCTTGAGAAGCACACACACAAACAAGAAAGAAAGGTAAGGATTCCAAAACTGGAATTAAAGAGTCCTCCTTGAGCAATGGACCCTGAGTGCTCTGCATTTCTCAAGCATATTGATAATTTCTGAAGCTCCATCTGTTACTTGTATTCTCTCGTGTGTCTCCATGGGTCTTCCAGGTATTGGTATTCATCCTTTACCTCAAGGAAAACTCAGGCTCATGTGTAGAGCATGAATTGGTAAGGGTTGGTTCTGAAAGCAAGAGTCCCCATTCCTCTTTCTGTAGGCAATGAAATGTCTTGGGTGCTGGAGCAGAAAGTCAGGATTGCTGAAACAAGGTGATGGGCCTGTTCCTCTGGCCTTTTCCTAGCCTTGTGTTAGTGTAAAGTAGTTGTGCCTGGAGAATCTCAAATAGGAAGGGGCCACACTTCACCTGGATCCTAGCTCCTGTGTTTATATCCTTGTATCTATTCAGAGCATTCTTACCTCTCCTCTAGAAAAAGAAGAAAGAGTTGCTGACTGTCATCCAGGGCAAGGATTGCAGTCATCCAGTGGTCAGAAACTTCTCTTACAAGGACTTCCAGCGGAGCACATTTCAGTTCCTGGAGACTTACATGGATGATTCGGAGCCCCTGCTGCAAACAGTATGTGTCTGCCTTGCCTACCTGGCTTCCCAGTACAGCACAGGGTGTAGATATTGGGGGAACCAACACTTACTTTGCCAGAAGGCAATGAAATACAGGAATTTGTCTTTTACATGCCTTCTGTATCAGTTAATGAGTTTGAGTTTATGCAGCTAATTAATGGTGGATTAAATCCAAAATACCACAAAATCAGTCTATTCCAGAAAGGTTTCTAGAGGTGAATGCATCTTTCAGTCTGTGTAACAAGTTTTAATTGATAAGCATGAGCTCTGTACCTGGGGCTGATTTAGCTGCAGGTGGCAGCTAAAAATGCCTTTGAGAGGAGATGACATTGGGTGCCAGTACAAGGAATCATCTTTTAATGGTTATGTGCTTTTTCTCTGTCCAAGATAATTAAAAAGACTTCGAGCTCAGAACATGCAAAAAAACCAAGACGCCCATCAGTGACTCCTGAGTCTGCAAATGGGCCAAAGGATGATACTCTGGAGCCATTGGGAGAAGGAGAGGGCCCAGAAGGAACTCCAGAGCCTGCAGAAATGCCGGAAGACCTGGAGGGAGCTCCCAGCCCTGCAGAAGGGGCAGATGACCCCACAGCAGGTTCAGATCTTAGGGAAGGAACTAGTGACTTTGCAACAGCATCTGAGCCTATGGAAGAGGGTACTGACCCAGAAGCAACTCCTGATCATATAACAGCAACGGATAATAACTTCGAAGATGCATCAGAGCCTATGCATATATCTAAAGAACTAGCAGCAGCAGCAACTCCAGAACTTCCAGCTGCTGACCCAGCAGCAACTCCACAACCTCTGGGAGTGTCCTGCATGGACTCAAAAAGGTGAGCAGAGGAATCTGGGCCTGCACTGTGGATAAAGTGTGGCAGCCGTTCTCTTCCAGTCAGTAGTTTCCTCTCTCCAGGTAGCTCTTAAGTTTTCCCCCATGCCAGCCTCAGGGGGTCTGCCCAAGCAAGCCCTGGAGGTGCTCAGTGTATGGCTTCTGTCTAGATCACAGTAAAAGTGTTCAGTTGGTTTGGGATTTTTTTCTGCAGATACTGCAAACCAGGGAGGGAGGGCAGTGGCTGGCAGCAGGTTTGCTCTCACAAAGCAGCGTTTGGTGTCCATGTGGCTCAACCCTTATTTGAGAATAGCACATGAGCATATTCTCTAAAGACCTGCTTCGTTGCTGCACCACCTGGTTTAAAAGGAGGGAGGACTGAAGGGCTGAGAATGCCTTCTTCACTAAATTTTATTTGCACCTTGGGATCAGTTATTGAGGGTCACACCCTTTGGGAAAAGCCTGATTTCAGTGAATTGGAGCCACTTTGGTGGTATTTCTACAACCTGCTCAGTTCTGTTTGTTTTGTAGGGGGCCCTCTGGAACTGAAACCACGTATGGGATTTCTGTTCTGAGAGAAGCTTTCAAGATCCTGTCTGACTCCCGGGATTCTGGTGCACTCTTCACCAAACTGGATGAAACAGACTTTTCTTTCCCCAAGCAACTGTCTCCTTCTGTATCCCACAGAACCAAGAAACGGAAAGAAGCGGAGAAACAAGATTCTGACATCTCAGACTCTCCTGAAATTATCCATAAGACCAGGCGCTTGTACACAATAAGCAAACTGGTCATGGAGCAAGACAGCCAGTGCAGCGAGTTGAGTGAGAGGCCAGACTCTTCCCAGGAGCCAGTTGTATCTTCTGCTTCCAGACCTGTTCAGAAATTGTGTGACCCGCCTGTGTCTACCAACAGTGCCAAGTATGAAGTCCATCTCTTCTGGTATATTCTAATATGCACCCAGTCTTTTGACTTGCAGCTGACATTGGTAGCATGAACAAAAACCTTTCTCTTGAATTCAAGATGAGTGTATTGATCATCTTTGTCTGCTAGCATATGTGCAACTGGGCAAAGTAAATACTTTGTCCTTACACTTCACTGTTTGGGGTAATGGGGAGGAGAAGATTACCTGTTTTCCACTGGCAGTGGGTTGGAGATACTGCAGGTAGTACTGGTAGGCAATTCCAGTGTGTGTATTGTGGGTAATGTGTGTTTCTCTGTGCTTTGGTTAGTGACACTGACAGTGGAAAGAGTTCATGGATGCATCTTGTGGTGTGTTTTAAACTCTCTTTACTTCTTCACCTTGCTTAAGGTATCTGGGTTTTTTGGTTTTGTTTTTTGGGTGGTTTTTTTTCCCCCCTGACACCAGTGTTGGATAAAAAACTCCTAGTTGTAACTTTCTCTTTCAGTATGAGTTGTCGCTTACCTTGCAGCTGAAATGACTGCAGTAAGATGTGGGACTATGTTAGGGGGTTTTTCCTGTTTATAAGGATTACCCACAGAAGACAGCAAAGTAGGCTTACTGGCAGAAGTTTAAAATTAGGACTGTTAGGAGACTGTAAAACTATGAGTCTCATGAGTAGTTCCTGTAGGCTGTAACAAGGGTGTGGCAAAGCTTCCTGCTTAAACATCTGAGTTGCTCTTCTGTTTAGTGAAGTTGCAGAGCAGCCAGCAATAACGATGTTTTGGATCCCCAGGAGTGAAACTGGAAGGACTGAGGAGAGCTTGATGTCTTTGGAAAGATAAAACACAATCTCCTTTGTCTTCTGGCTTAAGAATTTCGAGAATATGAAGGGCAGGCAGGAAAGACCTTGGTGTTCTGCATTGCTTGGCTGCTTTGGAGTTGACTGTTTTTGAAGTGCTGGACGGTGGACACAAGTTGAGATGTGCTGCAGTGCAGCTGGTGTCTGTGCAAGCAGTGGTAAAAACTCTTGCTGGTCTGCATTGCTCAGGGTTAAGCTGTCAGAGGTGATGCTGGAAAGGGATTTCTACCCTGCTATTGTCTTAAGAGTCATAGGGAAAATTTAGCCGTTAAGTTTCCTGCTCTTCAAGGACTTGAGTGGCAATGCTTTATCTTTTGGTTTGTTTGTTTTTTTTTTCTGGTAGGTGATGTTGCTGTCCTGGGGTGTCTGGAGTTTATTCTGATGATCCTAGGGAGCCCTGTGAGAATAGGATGATGTTTTGTGAACTCGTCTGAGGCCATGTGCTTTGCCTGATGGCCATGGGAAGGAGCCAGCCAGGCATGAATGTGATGCCTTCCCATCCTGTGCCAGCTAAAGTGAGGGTTCTGCCAGACTGGGAGGGAGCCAAGAATGGGGCTGCTGGTGTTGGTGTAGGCAGTTCTTGAGTTTCAAGCCCTGATGCTGTGCAAGTTGGTTTCCAGTTCACCTGGAAAGTGATTTATTGTCTGTGCTCCTTGTATGGATGTCCTGTCTTGAAGTCTTTCTGTGTCAGTACTTACGGTAGCTGTGGTGTTGGCATCTGTCTGGAAATCTCATCGTGTGCATCTCTGCCAGAGGCTATTTCACAAATCTTTATGTGCAAGAAAGAGGTGTTCAACAGTGCAACCTCAAGTAAGAGCAGAGATCAGTTGTTTCTCAGTGGCTTCAATTATACTGGATGCAATATCCTTGGCTGAACCTTCTGAAGGCTTTTTTTAACAGGCTTAGTTTAACTTTACAAGTCTGTGTTTGAGGACTGGAAGCAGGTGACAGCACTGAAGCACTTGATATCACTGAGAGGCCTCTGTAGCTTGGCTGACCTCAGTAGTGCTAGCAGTAAACCAGTAAGAATTAAAGGCTCCCTTGGAAGTCTAAAGGCTTCTACCCCAGGTTGTTGGCAAGTCTGTGCCACATACAGAGGCCTGGGAAGTCCAGCTTTCTGTCTGCTGTAAGCACTTCATTGTGTAGTTAATACCCTGTCGCTTGTTTTTGCTAATGCTGGCTACAAAATACAGTACTCCACCTGTATCGAGTACATATAGCACACTGTACCTTCAGATGGAGGCTGCTAAGGATTCATCCACCTTCAGAGGGGACTTGAGGAGGTGGCAGTGTGTTTATATATATATCAGTCACTTTATGGGCACTTTTCTCAGCACTTCACCCTCATCAAAGACTTGCTTGCTGTATCCTCTGTGTCCCTACCTTCTCCCCTAACAGCATCCTTCCTAGCCAGCAGCCAAAGTAAATGCTTGCCTGCTTTCAGGTCCTTCAGAAGAAAGTGGAACAGCAGACAGGGGTTGGAAGAAAAAGAGAGTTGGAGTGAGGAGGAGGAGCTTTTCCCAGGTGCCGGTAAGAACAGAGCCCCTCCTGTGGGTGTTAATTGATGCTAATCCTGGCTGTGGGGCTCATTTATAGGTTTCTTGCTACCTTCTGTGTGACTGAATTTTGAAACCAGAAACCCTAAAACCCAGAAAAATGGGTAACTGTCCAGGTCTTTGTATATCTGCCTTGAAATGTGTGCCAAAGCCACCTGTTCCGGTCTCAGATAAATCATGCTTAGCTTAAAGAATGTGAACATCAGAAATATAGCTTTTTTTCCCTGTTCCTACTTTAGTGCCATGAAATAAAGGTTCAGTTTACGTTTTCAGTCAGATCAATTGTCCAGTCCTTTTTCCAGCTAGATATGTAGCTTAACTGGTGAAAAGGAGTGGATAATGGGTGTCTAATTCCAGCTTCAGTGTACAGTCTAGCCACATCCTGGATGGATGCACCTGTTCTGGCTAGTTTAAAACAAATCAGATCCTATTGGAAAGCTTTCACATGAAACAGCTGGGGCTGCAGAAAAGGGAAGGATAAAGGAGTTTGGTTTGTCTGTCATGGGGTACTCTCATTGTAGGCTCTGTATTTCAGCAGTTAAGCTCAAGGCAGTCTGTCAAGGAAGTCTCTACCTCTTGAGTTAAGGTGAAATGTAACCCTGTTGCCTTGTTTTTCAGCATCATTTGAGACAGCCAGCTATAACAGTACAGTCTTCAGTTCCAAGAAACAGGTAATGTGGAGCCCTTAAGTCCTTTCAGCAAGGCCTGAGATCATGATATATCTGCAGAGAAGAGCGAAATGCCAATCTGAAATACACTGCTGGGGGTTGCTGCTCAGACTGCTTCCTCAGCAGCCTGCAGTTCACTACAGCAGGGTGAGCTGCTGTCATGCTTTCAGTGAGGAGGCTGGATTGGAAAGTGCTTCCTCAGGCTGGTGCTTGTGGTATGCAGGCGTCATCCAAGTTGTGCAGGCCTTTGCATTTGCAGAGGTGCGTGGACTTTCCCTGTTAAAACAGCCCAGTTTGGTAGCTGGTAAGGCTGTGTGCTGGGCACTGGATATGTGCATGAAGTCCTTTTTCTTCGATGCATGTGGTTCAGAGCTGGGTTTGCTGGGTTCCCTCCATGCTGGAGAGGTTCATCATCTTGGTTGCGTGAAGGACACACGTACAGCAGCTGTTGCTGGGGAAGAGGTCCCCATTTTGCTGCTGGGAACTCTCAGCCTGGCTTGTAGGAGAGCTGCTGGCTCATGTGCTGCTGTACACCACGTAGCACTCTGCTGGAGCTGAGCACTTCTGTTATTCATAACGGGTACGAGAACACATCCACAGAGGAGTGATTGAGTGTTGCGTGTGCTGTTGACAGGACATCTGTGCCTTTCCTGCATGTTACTAGCACAGATGGTAAAGGGGAGCTAACACACACGGGAAGAGTTACCATGTGGTTCTCTGCTAGTGGCACTCTGATGCTGCACTTTGTACTCACAGGACACTGCTTACATGCTCTTTTGTAGAAATGGACAGTGGAAGAGAGCGAGTGGATCAAAGAAGGCGTGCGGAAGTTTGGAGAAGGGAGATGGAAGGCAATTTTCCAGAAATACCCCTTCCAGAACCGCACAGCAGTGATGATCAAGGATCGCTGGCGGACCATGAAAAAACTGGGAATCCTCTAAAGCTGGCAGCCACAGGACCTCCAGTGCACAAACCTTTTTCTTTGCAAAGACCGACTGGAGCGTCACAGCATGGGTGCCTGCCTCTGATGTGTGTGTGTCAGGACCCCTGTGGCTAGTGGCACCTGAGACTGATGTAGCAGACAGAAATCATGTGACAAGAACCAAGGAGCCTTGAGCTCTAGCTGCAGGTTTTAGTTTTTGTGCAGGCTTGATAGCACATGATTGGAAATGGCCTGGATTGGGACTTTCTTCTGACAACTGCAACCTTTGTTGAATGAATCCCAGCTGTAGTGAGTTTTGTCTGCTCAGATGCTGTCAAATAGCAGGGTAGTCCCCTCACATCCTATTTTTCTGTTGTCTAAACTGTCACTTGTTTCATCCATTTGTGCTCAGTTCTCTGTGGGTGGGAGGTAACGTGTAGCCCCACAGCTTACAGGGAGGAGATTGAGACAAATAGATCTTTCATTCTTCACATTTCTTTTTTTTTTTAGCAGCAGCGAGCCTAGGAGTGAGAATTTTTCCCTCACAGCTTTGAGGCTTTAAAAAATATAATTTTGTGTATCTTAGGATTTAACTGTTGGTTGTTCCTATATTAAAAGTTGGGCCATATCTTACTGACACTTCTTGCTGGTATGCAATCCCTGCAAGCGTATGGGTGCCCAGGGCATTGCATATCCAGCAGCCGAAGCCAGAGCTCATGTACTACCAGTCTTCCATAAATAAAGTTTGTGTTTTCTTGGCCGGCTTGAGTTGTAAGTGTGAGCTTGTACCATATGGGTGGAAATGTGGCAGTTGGGGCAGGCAGCACGTCAGGAACATGGGGCTTTCCCTTTGCCTCCTGAGCTGTTGTGTCAGCCGCTGTTTGGGGTAGAACAGTGATGCCCAGAGGTGCTGCATAGGGCAGAAGCGTCTGGACGAGGTTTCTGCTGAAGTCAAAGGCTGAGGAGCCACGGCAGTATTTGCTAGAAGCAGCCTCTCCCAGCAGCATTCCTGCAGAGTTGGGGCTGGGAGAAGCCTGTCTGGAAACACCTGCTTCTCTTCTGTCCTTCAGCAGGAGCTGCTGGACTGAGCCTGCCCCAGCACCTGGCTGTGGCTGTGTGTTTCCCCCTGCCGCCTGCTTGTAAAACTGTTCCCTGGGGCCAGAGCAGCCGTGGGTGGGACACCCTGCACTTGCAGAGGCTTGATGTGAGCCACAAGCTGGACCAGTAATTGCTGTTGTGAGGCAATGCCCATTGGTTGTGCCCAGTTGGAGAAGATGGATTCACCCATACTTCCCTTCTCTGCACCAGGCTCTTGTCCTTGGCTATGCAGGGAGGCTGTTGCAGCCAAGGCAGGGAGGAGCCAGGGAGGAAGGACATCCCCCCACAAACCCACTTTATGCCTGTGTGTGTTTTCTGGTGGTAAAACACTTTTCCTGCTTAATTTCCTTGTTCACAGGATACAGACTGGTGGAGCGTTGGTCAGTGAGGAGCAGGGCTAGCTGGGGACTGGCTCAGTGTTGCTGGTGACTGTGGAGCTTCTTCACAACAGCCTCTGCAGAGGGTTCATCTGGGTGAGCTCTAATGTGGGTGAACTGGATAAGCCCCTGCTCTTCCCCAAGATCATCTCAAGGGTGCTTCATTCCCCCGACTCCAGCCCTGGCCCTGCCAAGGTGCCACTCTGAGGAAGTTAATGATTATCCCTGACACCTCCAGTCCCCGCTCCTGCCCTGGCTGGAGGGAATGCAGAAGGCTGGGAAGCAGGATGCTGCTGCTGGTGTTCCTGGCTCTGCTGGGCTCCGCTGGCTGCCCCAGGACTGAGCCCCTCAGCACATCCAGCCAGGACCCGCTATTCCATGGGGCAGATCGCTATGACTTTGCCATCATCATTGCCGCCGGCACCATGGAATGCTTCTGGCAGTTTGCACACCAGAATGGGAACTTCTTCTTCAACTACGAGGTAAGTTTTGGAGGTGCATCCCAGGAAGGTGTGCAGCTGCTGATGAGGTCAGTGAATGGCTATGCTGGCTTAGTCCAGTGCTGCAGCTCCACAGGCAGTGCTAGCCACTGCCTCCTCCGAGGGCACTGCAGGTCCTGCAGTGGGAGTTCCATCACCATGGGCCTAGAACCAGGCTTATGTGCAGAAGGGCAACTGAGGCTGAACTCCAAATCCACCAGCCCCAGGACGGAGGGGGTTTGCCTTGCATGGGGAAGATCCTGAGTTGAGACAGGAGTGGTTTCAGTCGCTTGGGTATTCCACCTCAGGGACTGTACTTTTTTTAGGCAATTTCTGTCATGAATCACATTTCTTTTTTTTTAAATACCTGTTTTAAAGGAGTAGTGAGAGCTCTGGATGTGGTGACTGAGCATGCAGAGAGCTGCAGGGTGTCCTGGCATTGGGGGAGTTCTGCCATTTGCTGGGCTGGCTGAAGGCTGCTGCACGGCCCTTGTCTCTCTGAGCTGCAGCTGGGAGGCACGACAAAGGTCTCAGGCACAGCCCTATGTACTTGTCCTCGTGCTCTGTTCCCTTCCCGAAGGGAAAACGACAGCCTTTTATCACCTGTTTACACTAGGCTGGTTGAAGGAGAGCAAGAGCATGGCCATGCCCAGCAGTGACAGCTTCCCCCTGGCTCTGACCTCAGCAAAGCAGCCCCACAAAAGAATGGCACAGCCCTGGGGCTCAGCACAACTCCATCTCCCACCACTGCAGCCGTGCCAGGAGCACCCCATCCAGGCAGCAGGGAGATGGAATAGGTACAGGGGGGAGGAGACACGGGGTGTGTTCAGGACCCTGCAGCACCATGAGCGGGCACTGGGAGCCTTGCTGTTTATCATCCAGAGCTGTGGGGTTTGGGGTTCTTTTACATGTCACTGGAGGCTGTTCCTGGCCCCAGCTCACAGCAATGGAGGGGGCAGCTCCCCATGGACCCCAAAACAACCCTCAGTAGAGGCTGGACCACACTGGGCCCCTGCCCTGCACAGGAGGGCTCCTATGGGCTCCTGTCTGTTCCCTGAGCTCAGAATCAGGCTCATGAATGCCGCTTGGGTGTTTTCTGCCTCCAGGTCCAGCGTGCAACAGGGATCGGCAACAGCAGGAACATCCTGGTCACAGCGAGCGACCCCAGTGGCTTCCAGCTTGGTGCTTCCCAGCATGTGCGGGGACAAATCAACTTCCTCACCAAGGAGAAAGGTCCTCGCTGCCCTGGTCCTTCCCAGGCAGCCAGCATTTCCCAGGGGCGTTATGAGTCTGATCACATCTCCCTCCTCAGGGGAGGATGAGGGTCAAGCACTGGGGATGGGTTTGCCTGGCAGTGGCTCTTCTGCTCAGGGAACAACAATCCCCATTTCTCTCCACAGGTTTCTACCAGCTGTGCCTGAACAACCAGCAAAACCACTTGGGCTTCATGCAGGTGTATCTCAACTTTGGTGTCTACTACAATGCCTTCGACACAGACAACAAGCAGCCAGAAGAGCGGAAAGAGCTGAATGACACCCTGGAGGCAATTGGGGTGAGTGTGAAGGTGACCACAGTGCTCCAATGCCGCGGGGATGGGCAGGTTCTCCCGAGGGAACCAAGAAGGGCGCTTGCTGTTGGCTGAGCTGCAGCTTTAAGTTAATGCTGAGCACAGGGAGAGCTCCAAGAGCAGCTCTTCCAGCCCCAGGCTCTGCTGCAGCCCAGCTGCTCAGCACCCACCTCTCCTGCAGGTCAGCACCCAGAAACTGCAGCTCCACATCTTCCACATGTGGCGGTTCTACAACTTTGCCCGGATGCGGAAAACATCCGATTCCTTCCTCCTGGAGTCCAACTACAACTACGTCAACTGGTGGTCGATGGCTCAGAGCTGTGCCATTGTCCTCTCCGGGGTGCTGCAGCTCTACTTCCTCAAGCGCCTCTTCAATGTGCAAGCCCCCAGCAGGCAGAAGTGCTAGTAATGTCCAACAGTGTGGGAAGGACCAGTGCCTTCAGCGCTTGGTGACAGCGCTAACAGCTAATTCTGACCCTTCACAGAGAGGGAGGAAAGGCCGGATCCTGTTTTGAGGAAGGGGAGCTCCCCTGCCCCTCCCTTGGCTGAAATCACCCCAACAGAAGAAAAGCACAACACTGGACTTTGTGTGCTAGGTCAGTTTATTACCTCCCTACCCATCATTATGGTGTCCTATAATGTCTTTTCTACCAGGCACTTAATAAAGAACCCCTGGCACCCAATCTGGGGCGTGATAGCAGCCTTCTGTCCACCCTCTGCAAGCCTGCACAAAGCAAGTCCTGCCTTGCAGGCAGCTGCCTGCCCTCTCCTTCTCTCTCCTCAGCTCAGTGGTCAGCCTGTTCACCCAGCCCTAGGCTGTGTGCCTCTCCCAGTCTCTTCTACAGAACTACACGTGCAGTTTCTCCCCTCTGCTGCCTCACCCCAGTGCATCATGCTGCCTAAGGAAGGCAGGGGTATGTACCACAGACAAAGGCTGATCGCCTCTGAGACATTGCCCTAAACAACAGGCACCTTAGAAAAAGGAACAGGCTTTATTTGAGAGCAGGGGCAGGTGCCTGCGGAGCAGCTCCTCACTTAGGTAGCAGCTCCCCCAGAGTATGCAGCTGTGTGCTGGTGGCTCCCAGCCCTATCACACCAGAGCATACCCCAGAAGCAGAGTGGGCTCCCTGTGACACTGCTGCACTGACACTGTCCTGCACTGGCCAGGAACACTTGAGTCTTTGGAGCGCCGGAGTCCTCTTACATGAGGGTGTCCTCGTTCCGCACGTACTCCCCAACATCAGCCTGGTGGAACACCACGATGGCCATGGGATCCACCTTCCGGCACTCCTGCGTGGACTTGGCAGCCACCCCAAAGCCCTGAATGAACAGGAGATAAGAGTTTACCCCCCAACCCTGTACTCCCGCCCTGGGAAGCACGGGGTCCGCACCAGCCACTCACCAGTGGGACGTCAGCCATGGAGTACACCACCACTCCCTGGTACTGAGCTGTGTTCTCTGTGATGCGGCCCAGGCCCGACTTCAGGACGTGGTTGCCGTAAAGAAAAGACTGCTCCGAGCCCGGCTTCACCCACACCTTGAACTGCAAGAGAGACACAGCACGATGAAGGGCTGGGGGATGTCGGGGGCCGGGGGCTGCCGAGGGCCGGTTCCCACCTTGGCGTAGGGCGCGAGGAAGTCCAGAGCCGTGACACTGAGCCGGAACTTCTGCGTCTTGGTGAACTTCCCGAAGCAGGTGCCCAGCGCCGTCAGGCTCTCCCGGGGGATGCTCGCCGCCACCTTCAGCAGCTTCTCGCTGCGGGGATCGAGAACAGAGCTGGAGCAGCTCCGGGGTAGCACCCGCTGCCCGGCGCCCCGCTGCCGGCCCTCGCCTCACCTCACGTAGTAGACGCGGTCGCGGTGCAGGCGGAAGCAGTAGGTGCCATCGGGCCGGTCCACCAGCAGCTGGATGTTCTCACCGATGCTGCGGGGACACACGCCGTGAGGCCCACCCGGTCCCCCCGCCACCCCCTCCCGCCTCCCACCCCCCCCGGTGCCCCCGGCCCCTCACTATCGCCCCAGCTTCTCGAACACCGTCCGCGTCTCCGCCTCCGTCAGCGGCCGCATCGCCCCACGCCGCACACGCAGGACCCCACCGGAGCCACCGGAACGGGAAATGAGCGTCGGAACAGGAAGTGCCGGGCCGGAAGTGGCGCGGCGCCCCGTTGGAGCGGCGCGATGGCGGCGGCGGCGGAGGAGGCGCGGCTGCTGGCCTGGCTGCGCGGCCCCGCGGCGCCCGGTGGGCCCGAGCTCGCGGCTTACGTGTCCGAGCTGGCGGCGCTGGGGCTGGCGGAGCTGGGCCGGGAGCCGGCGCGGCTGGCGGCGGAGCGGGCGCGGGTCGGGGCGGAGACCCGCCGCTTGGCCTTCGAGCACTACCGCGCCTTCATCCGTTCCGCCGAGTGCACCGGCCGCGCCGGACACGGCTTCGGCGGCATCGAGAGCCGCCTCGGGAGCCTGCTGGAGCGCCTGCCCGCGCTGCAGGACGCCTGCCGGTGCGGGAACGGGCACCGGGGGGGAGCCCGCCGGGGACTCGGGGACACCGGGGGTGGCGGGGAGCGGAGCGGTGAGGGCACGGGGGGAGATGGAGGGAGGCTGGGACAGGGTCTGACGGAGCACAGGCAGCCATGGGGCAGTGGAGGGCTGGGCTGGGGAGTGAGAGGGAGGTGGTGCTGAGCTGGGAAGGATGGGACTGAGGGGAAATAATGGAGGGTGTGAGGGTCCCGGGGTTTACCTGCTGCAGGGGAGAGCCTCGTGCTGATCCCACCCTGATCCCGCAGGAATTTCATGCGTGATGCCGAGGAGATCGCCTGCAGCCGGCGCATGAACAGCCTGACGCTGAACCGGCACACGGAGATTCTGGAGATCCTGGAGATACCGCAGCTCATGGACACCTGCGTCCGCAACGGCTACTACGAGGAGGCGCTGGAGCTCGCTGCCTACGTGCGACGGCTGGAGAGGAAGCACAGCACCATTCCTGTGATCCAGGTAGGATCTGCTCTGCCCCTGCCTTGTGCCACCCTGCACCCAGCTCCTGTGGCTGAGGTCTCTGTCCCACCCCAGGGCATTGTGGAGGAAGTGCGCCAGTGCACCCAGCTGATGCTGAACCAGCTCATCCAGCAGCTCCGCACCAACATCCAGCTTCCAGCCTGTCTGCGGGTCATAGGCTACCTGCGCCGCATGGATGTCTTCACGGAGGCTGAGCTGCGCATCAAGTTCTTGCAGGCACGGGATGCGTGGCTGCGTTCCATCCAGGCCTCCATCCCCGACGACGACCCCTACTTCCACATCACCAAGACCATCGAAGCCTGTCGCGTCCACCTTTTCGACATCATCACCCAGTATCGCGCCATCTTCTCCGATGAGGAGCCGCTCCTGCCCGCCGAGGGTCAGGCCCTCAACGAGGGGGCCATCTTCCACAGCTGGGTGCTGCAGAAGGTGTCCGAGTTCCTGCGGACGCTGGAGCGCGACCTGCGGCGTGGGGTGGGCGGCCGCCTGGACTCGCTGCTAGGGCAGTGCATGTATTTTGGCCTCTCCTTCAGCCGGGTAGGGGCCGATTTCCGTGGGCAGCTGGCCCCCCTCTTCCAGCATGTGGCCACCAGCGCTTTCAGGAAGGCGGTGGAAGAGGCAGTGGAGAAGTTCCAGGAAGAGATGAATTCCTACACTCTCATCTCTACGCCAGCAGTGTTGGGGGGCAGCGCGGGGGTCCCGGTGCCCATGGCCCAGCCAGGGACGCTGCAGCCTCCCATGGTGCTGCTGGACTTCCCACCCCTCGCTTGCTTCCTCAACAGCCTCCTCGTCGCTTTCAATGACCTGAGGCTCTGCTGCCCCATCGCCCTGGCACAGGATGTCACCACCTGCCTGGAGGATGCGCTTGGTCAGGTGAGGTGCCAGGGGACAGAGCTGTGCCTTGTCCCAGGAGGACATGGGGGCAGGCTTGTCCTGCTCTGAGTACTGGAAGGATGGAATCATAGACTCATTTAGGTTAGAAAAAACTTTTTAAGATCAACAAGGCCAAGTGTTAGCTTGGTAACCGCCAAACCACCGCTAAACATGTCCCTAAGTGCCGTGTATCCGTGTCCTGGTGACTCCACAACTTCCTTGGGCAGCCTGTTCCAGTGCTTGACAACCCTTTTGGGAAAGAGATTGTTCCTAATCTCCAGTCCAAACCTCACCTGACACAGCTTGAGGCTGTTTCCTCTTGTCCCATCACTTGTTACTTGGGAGAAGAGACCGACTCCACCTCACTACATCTTTCTGTCAGGCAACTGTAGGGAGCAATGAGGTCCTCCCTGAGTCTTTTTTCCAGACTGACCCCCCCCAGGTCCCTCAGCCATTCCCCATCACACTTGTGCACCAGGCCCTGCACCAGCTCTGGTGCCCTTTTCTGGCCCTGCTCCACACCTCAATGTTGCTCTTGTAGTGAGGGGCCCAGAACTGAGCACAGGATTTGAGGTGAAGCTTCACTGGTCCCCAGTGTAGGGGAACAGTCACTTCACTGGCTCTGCTGCCACGGTGTTGCTGATACAGGCCAGGATGCTCTTGTCCACTTCCACGCAAGCTGGCTCACGTTCAACTGCTGTTGACCAACACCCCCAGGTTATTTCTGTGGGCGGCTTTCCAGTCACTTTTCCCCGCAGCTGGAGCATTGCATGGGGTGGTTGTGGGCCAAATGCCGGACCTGGCACTGAGCCCTATTGAACCTCGTACAATTGGGTGGGAAAGGAGCGTCCATTTTACGTGCGGGGTTGTCTGTGGGGAGTATTGACAACTCTGCTTTCCACCCCAGGTGACTAAAACCATCCTGGCCTTCCACCGTGCGGAGGAGGCAGCTTTCAGCGGGCGGGAGCAGGAGCTCTTTGCCCAGTTCTGCACGGCTTTCCTGGATGACCTGCTGCCCTACCTGAACCGTTGCCTGCAGGTCCTCTTCCCGCCAGCACAGATCGCACAAGCACTGGGTGAGATCCCGGGGGGTTGTGTCTAGTGGGGGGCCTCATTGCCCCCTAGTTCTGCTGGTCCCGGCTCTGTGGGGCTTCCCTTTGCCCACAGGCTCCCACCAGCCCCCCTTTCCCTCTCTGGCAGGTGTCCCCCCGACCCAGCTGCAGCGCTTCGGCCACCTGGGCCGCATCAACGTGGTCGCTCTGAGGGACTCGCTGGCTTCCCTGCTGCCGGCTCCACCAGATGAGGAGGAGCCTCTGCGCCCGAAGGAAGAAGAGGAGGCCGAGTCCCTGCCCACACCCCTGCCTGCACACGGGCAGGAGGGGTCCCCCGAAGGGGCTCCGCTGCCGACAGCGACCGCGGAGTAGCGGGGCTGGGGCTGGGGCTGGGCCGCGTCACCCCGTCACATCCTTCGGTCCTCCCCGCCGGCAGGGGTCGCCGTCTCCGCCCGTCGTGCCCGGCGGGGTTTGCGCATGGCGGCGGCGCTGGCAGCGGGGCGGCGCGGGGCGGCGCGGGCGGTGTTGGGGCCCGGTGCGGGGCGCGGGTGCGGGGACGCCGCGGGCTGGGCCCAGCGGGAGCGCTCGTACTGGCGGGCGCTGCGGCGGAGGGTGCTGGGCCCGCCCGCGCCGCCCTTCGCCGCCCCCTGCCAGGTGGGAGCCCCGGTGCTGCGCGCGGCCGCCGCCGCCGTGGCCCCGGAGCTGCTGGGCGGCGCCGAGCTGCGGGAGCTGGCGGCGGCGCTGGCGGCCGGGCTGCGGCGCGGGCCGTGCCTGGGGCTGAGCGCCCCGCAGCTCGGTGTGCCGCTGCGGGTGTTCGCTGCCGAGCTGCCCCCCGCCCTCTGCCAGCGGTACCCGGCGGCGCTGCGCAGCGCGCACTGCATCGAGCCCTTCCCGCTCCGCCTCTTCGTTAACCCGGTGCTTCGCGTCGTGGACGCGCGGCTCGTCACCGGCCGCGAGGGCTGCGCCAGCATCCGCGGCTTCTCTGCCTACGTCCCGCGCCATTGGGCCGTCAGTGTGTCGGGTACGCACCCCACAGCCCTGCCTGCACCCCCGGCGTCCGCCCAGCGCCGTGGTTGCTCCCTGACCGCTGCTCTCTGGTAGCAGGGGTGGACGAGCGCGGGGAGCCGGTGAGCTGGGAGGCAAAGGGCTGGGCCGCCCGTGTTGTCCAGCATGAGATGGACCACCTGGATGGCATCCTCTACATCGACCGCATGGACACACGCACCTTCGCCAATATCAGCTGGATGGAGCTGATGGACTGACGCCTTCGGGCCTCATCCCACTGGAGAAGAGCTGCAGCGGGGCCCCGCACCGGACACTGGCCAGAGGGGCATCACGGCACTGCATGGGCTCCTACTCACCATTACTACAGCCAAAATACACACTGTGAAGCCTCAGCCTGGCTCCTGGCCCTTCCTGCTCCTGGGTTGGGGGTGAGACAGGGGTTCAGCCCTCATTGTTCTGACTCCTGTAGTCATCCTATGAGTCTAGGAACCAGCACCACTCCAGCACCACTGCCAGGGCTGTACTGGAAGAGGGAACCCCTTTTCCAAGGCTTGTTTGTGGTCTGGGGTGAAGCTGGGGATGGGACGTGCAGTTTGGGTGAGAGGGGGGGGAGGCAAGCTGGCAGGAGCCCTTGTGGCTCTTCCCTTGGCTGGGGGCTGCTCTCAGAGGGGGCAGAGCACTACACTCTGCCTGGGAACAGGCAGCAGCTCCCAGCGGCTCCTGCCTGCACATAGCAGTTGCACAGGCAGTGTGTTACTGGGTGGAATTGAGGGGCCAAGCTGACCCCTGCCAGTGCAGTCAGATCCTCATGGAAGGGACCAGGCACCACCTGAAGCTTTTGAATTGTTTTTATTTTCATATAAACAAGACAGAACCCAAAGCAGCATTAATTTAAAAAATAAAAAAGAGCAGGAAGAAGAGTGGGGTGCAGCCAGGGGGGGCAATCAGCTCCCAGGTCGTGCCCAGATACCCTCCATCCCCCCCACCCCGGGCCATCCATCCGGGCCCCACCAGGTGCTGCAGTGCAATTGGGTGAGCGGTGAGCAGAAGATGAACCTGTTTGGCACAGGCAGCAGGGAAAGGGCCACCCCAGCCCCACGCCCTACCCACCCCTCAGCCTTCCTGTCCGAAGTCCTCTGTGAATTTCTTCACCTTCAGCAGATCGTCAGTGTTCACGGTGGGGCGGGTGGTGGCCAGTGAGCGCAGCATGTCCGACTGCAACACAGGCAGCTGCGAGCTGGCACAGGGTAGGGACCCCCCCCTCAAGCAATGCAGGCAGCTCTGCCCACCCAGCGGGCTGTCATGGGCCCCAGTGTCCCAAGGGGTTCCTGCAAGCAGAAGGGCCCCCTAACACTCCCCAGCCCTGCCCAACCCTTGGCCTGGGGACAGAGATACTGGAGGAGGAACAGGGATGTGGCAGGGCACTGCTGGCCTGCACCAGCCTCCATGCACCGGGATGGGTGCCTGGCACTGCGGCAGTGACCACACTCACCATACAGACCATTGGCTCCATTAGCTTGTCACTGGGCACCTCCATCCAGGTCATCTCAGTGGCTCCCGGGTCGCCAGGCGAGCACGGCATCAGGAGGTCATCCACAAAGGTGCCAGGGCTGGTGCGGGAGGGACCACGGACCTGCAGCAGAGCGGCAGGGTGGGATGGTGGCCACAGCACCAGCACCAGTTATGGGGCTCCCCCACCACCCCAGGACAGGCCCCCCAAGCCAGGAGCTGTCCCCACTCACCTTCTTGAAGTGTGTGGCCGACTGCACCTTGCGTACAGGCTGCATCAGGGCATCCCGCACGATAATGCTGATGTCAGCCCCTGAGTAGCCATCAGTCTTGTGGGCCAGCTCCTGGATATTGGCCTCGGTCAGGCTGTGTGGGGTGTTGCCAAGGTGCAGCTTGAACATCTGGGCCCGTGCTGCCTCCTCGGGCAGCGGGATGTAGATGCGCTTCTCAAACCTATGAGCAGTGCAGGCAGGGGGTGAGCCCCATGCTGCCAGACCCTGCCAGGACTGTGGGTCTGGAGCTAGGAGGCTGCCGGGTCCTGCTCACCTTCTCCTGATGGCAGAGTCCAGCACCCAGGGGATGTTGGTGGCACCCAGCACCAGGATCCCATCGCTGCTGTTCCCTACACCTGCACAGGAATGCAGTACAGATGGCTCAGTGTGATCCCCAAGGAAAGACATGCGTGATACAGGCATCTGGCAGTTTTCCTGTGCCTGCCTGTCCATCCCGCTCCCTCCTTTCCCTGTTTTCTCCCCACACACACCCTGCATCTGCACCAGGAATTCTGTCTTGATGCGCCGGGCCGCCTCACTCTCATTCTCATTGCGCGAGCCGCACAGTGAGTCCACCTCATCAATGAAGATGATGGAGGGCTTGTGCTGCCTTGCCAGCTCAAAGAGATTCTTCACCAGCCTGGGAACAAAGAAAGCAAGGGATGGGGTTCCCCACCAGGAACCCTGCACAGCACCAAAGACACCCAGCGCCTGTGACAGCCGCAGGTCAGGAGCCCCAAACTCCTCCAGCCCACCCTGCGAAGCCCGTGCTGACAACAAGGCAAGCATCATGCTGGGAGAAGGACCATGATCCCCTGTGGAGCTCTGTGAGTGCCCACGCTCTCCCATGGGACCCACTGTCTGCATTAACAGGGCCCCAGCCAAGCTCTGGTGGGGAGCCCAGGAGCCAGCCCACAGCAGCCACACATCCTTGCTGCCAGCTTACTTCTCACTCTCTCCCAGCCACTTTGACATCAGGTCAGAGGACGAAACGGAGAAGAAGGTAGAGTTGTTGGCCTCAGTGGCCACGGCCTTGGCCAAGTAGGACTTGCCAGTGCCAGGGGGGCCGAAGAGCAGGATCCCTCGCCAGGGTGTGCGCTTCCCTGCGACAGAGGCCAGTGTCACAGCTCCCCTGTCCCTGCGCAGGCCAGATCCGTGTGGGCTCACAGGGACACACGTTCCTGTGCTTGGGGTCACATCCCAGCACACGCTTGCCCCACCTGCTGCCCCATGGCACCTCCTCCATGGGCAAGCAGCAGCCGTGGCGCTGCCGTGCCTCTCACCAGTAAACAAGTGTGGGAACTTGATGGGCAGGATCACAGCCTCCTTCAGGGCTTCCTTGGCTCCCTCCAAGCCAGCCACATCACTCCACCGCACGTTAGGCTTATCCATCATGATGGCACCTGTGAGAAGGCAGCTCTGCCCATGCAGCCCCACAGAGACAGGCCAGTACGCTCCCAGAATCTACCAAAAGCCGGGACAGCCGGAGCCCTCATCCCTCCCTAGCACTCTGCTCCACCAAACCCTTCCACTCACACCAACCCCACCATCCCTTGGCACAGAGGCTGGTTCCGGGGTTACCAGACCCCCAGCAACACACCCCTGGTCCCCAGTCCCACAGCCTGCCTCCCTCCCCACAGCCACCCCTTGCAGTGGCCCTTCAGGAACCCCTCTGCTGACCCTGCAGCCACCATCAGGACCGTACCCACTGTGCCCAGCACAGCCCCTCACCCATCAGCTGCTCCTGCAGCATTTTCTTCTCCGGGTTCTCGCCCTCGCTGTCACTGTCACTCCTGGGGAGAGGGTACATGGGGTCAGGAGCGGGACTGGCCCCAGTGTGGTCGGTCGGGGGGGGGGGGGCCCAGCACCTCCACACACCCCTTGGTGTCATTCTGGGCCTCCTTGACCGGCTTCTTGCCGTGCTTGTCCTTGCTCCGCAGGTAGTCCTTCAGCTTCTCCGCCCGGTCCAGGTACTGCACGCACTTGGCTCGGATGCTCTCCTTCGCCTTGTCGCTGTGAGCCTCATCTGGAGAGACCCACAGCCGTCACCCGCGGCCCCGCTCCCGCCCCCCGGCCCCCCGGAGCCGCCGCCCTCACATTTGATGGCGTGCAGGAAGTACTCCACGGCGTGCTGGTACAGCCGCAGCGCCTCCTCGTAGTTCTTGGCCTTGTCCTCCTCCGTGGCTTTGGTGACCAGGTCGATGGCTTTCTGCCGGGGACGTGCGCAGCGCGGTGAGCCGGGCACCGGGCACGCACCGGCTCCTTCCCTCCGCCGGCGGACCGGCCCTGCTCGCGGCCCACAGCGGCCGGGGGGACGGGAGCCTCCTTCCTCCGCCCCCCCGCCACCACCACCACCACCACCACGGGCAGGATGAGGTCGCCCCGGTGGGGCCCGGCACCGAGCGCGGAGCGAGGCCTTCCCCCGCCGGCTGCGCACCGGCAGCGGGGCGGGGCGAGGGCCCCCCCCCCGCGGGGCGGGCTGAGGAGCCGCTCCCCGGCCGGCGGGGCCCGGTCCTTGCCCCGGCAGCCCCCGTACCTGCAGGGTGGACGTTGTCATCTCATCGCCCGGGGTCGCCGCTGCTGGCGCGGCGCGGCCCTGCCCGGCGGCGGCGGAGCTGGGCCCGGGAGGGACCGCCCGCGACTGCGGCTCTGCGCGACAGCGCCCCCTGCCGGCGCACCTCCAGCGCGGGAGGGGCGGGGCCTCGCCCCCTCCGCGTTAAACCACGCCCCACAAGAAACCCCCCCCCCCCACCCCCCCCCCGCTCCGGCCCAGGGGCCGCGCACGCGCACTCAGAGCGCAGGCTCGCACTCGAGCGGAGAGCCCCAAGCTCCCGGGTCCGACCTGGCCTTGAGCACCCTCAGGTGCAGAAGCTCTCCCCTGTATCCAACCTGAACTTCCCCTGTTTCAGTTGGAACCCATCACCCCTTCTCCTGTCACTACAGTCCCTAATGTAGAGTCCCTCCCCAGCATCCCTATAGATCCCCTTCAGCTGCTATGAGGTCTCCACGCAGCCTTCTCTTCTCCAGGCTGAACAGCCCCAACTCTCTCAGCCTGTCTTCATACAGGAGGTGCTCCAGTCCCTGATCATCCTCGTGGCCTCCTCTGGACTTGTTCCAACAGTTCCATGTCCTTTTTATGTTGAGGACACCAGAACTGCACACAATGCTCCAGGTGAGGTCTCACGAGAGCAGAGTAGAGGGGCAGGATCACCTCCTTCGACCAAAAGGAGGTTACGCTCCTTTTGATGCAGCCCAGGATACGGTTGCTTTCTGGGCTGCGAGCGCACACTGAAGCCGGCTCATGTTCAGTTTCTCACTGACCAACACCCCCAAGTCCTTCTCCACAGGGCTGCTCTGAATCTCTTCTCTGCCCAACCTGTAGCTGTGCCTGGGATTGCTCCGACCCAGGTGTAGGACCTTGCACTTGGCATGGTTAAACTTCATGAGGTTGGCATCAGCCCACCTCACAAGCGTGTCACTCTGAATCCCATCTCTTCCCTTCAGCATGTTGACCACAACACATGGATGCACAAACGCACACGTGTGCACCCCGGGCACGTGCTTGCACCTACAGACAGCCCAACATGGATACGCATCCCCCCCTTTTCACCCACCCATGTATGTGTGCACACTCCTACAGCTGTGTGTCCCTGTGCCCACCAATGACCCTCATGGCCCTGCTACCCCAGGCACCCAAACTACAACACTCCAGGGTCCCCCTAGCATCCCCTTGTCCAGTCCCTCCCTGTCTCTCCCATACTGGGTACCCCAGCACTGTTCACCCCACCACCATCATGTGCTGTACCGTCAATTCACCCCGGCACGGACACACGCATCACTGTGACCTCCTCTGTGACACCCACAGAATGAGACCCAGACACCCCATCAAAGGCAATCTGATATAAATAGCGATTTACAAAGAATACAAAAATAGAAGGGGCGTGCGGGGCCTGTAGTGCTTGTGTGGGAGCTGCAGCCCCAGTGGGGGCTGGCACCCCCCAGGATCCCCCTGCACCCCACAGCCCCAGCTAGCACAGCCCCATAGAAAGCAGAAAGTGAGCAGAGGAGTTTGGCTGAGGAGCAACAGGGCCTCAGCTAGGAGCAGGGAGCCCTGGGGGGGGGGGGGGGGTGTCCCATGGCACGGAGTTCCCCCCCCCCCCCCCCCAGAGGGAGAGAAAGTACAAAAGCGAAAGTGCATCAATCTACATGTACTGCCCCAATCCCCAGGGCCTGCGAGCCCCCGAGCCGTGGGGGGCCAGATCCCCAGCAGCTCCCGGGCAAGGGGCCAGGCTGCAGGGTTGGGGGTGCCATTGGGGGGGTCCTGGCAGCCCCAGCCCTGCAGGAAGCAGAGACACAGCATTGTTTTCTGGCTTTGGGAGGTTTTAGGGGGATCACTGCTGCACTCTGCAGCAGCACTGAGAGCAGCAGCAGGGTGCAGGGGGTCCCCTCTTGTACCCGTGAATGCCCCAAGTAAGATAAGTATGTGTCCCCCACCCTGACTGGGGCAGAGGGACCCTATGCTGCAGCAATGGGGGCATCACAGAGCCCCAGACCCATCCCAATTGGGGACAATGTGACCCCCTTTGGAGGGGAGCCCCAAGGCAGGAGGGGTGCTGGAGGGAGCACTGGGGTGCTCCGAGGCACAGTTGGTGAGATGAGTGATGGGTTTAGGCCCGGGGGGAGTTAAAGCTGTTGTCTGTGCCCTGTCCTTCCCCCCAGAACCGGGGGGGCTGGGATTGCCAGGGCAGAGCAGGAGAGGCTCAG